>NC_136411.1:90565515-90855515 GCF_051521515.1 Lactuca serriola | reverse complement strand
CCCACAAATACCCATCGAATAGGCGGTGGGAACCTAAGAAACTTAGTTGAACTTGTAAAAACAAGTTAATGAGTTGTCAATTCGTTTAAGAACCTTGGACTTCATAAAGGAAGTCCAACTCCCACCAATATCGAATAGACAATGATGGACCGACCAAAGTAGGTCAATCCCAAGTGAATGGTATAAAGAAACATGAACCGAGAGATTTGAAATCATCATGAAATTTAACGTATAATTGTCTTTTTAAAAACCAATACTAAAAATAGGTTTTTTAAATCATTTAGTGAACGTAAAACGGGCACTAAACAGTGTGTATGAGGCGGTTTGGTTCAATTATTGGACAAAAAAAATCCATAACCATTACTATTGGTTAATGCATTTTGGTCTTCATTGGATATGTTAATGTTGATTATGATTAATGGTTTTTGTCGGTTATGGTTTTGGTTAATGGTTAATATTGGTTAACCATTGTGTTTAAATATGATATAAAATATGATGATTGAACCGATTGTGAATAACGTTTACGAATTGTAGAATTTACCTATTAGGATTACCAAATTAATCAATAGCTTAAACCCAATGTGTGATTGGATGATTGTGTGTATATGTGTAATTAACCTTCGATGGTTTGATTGCTCATTCGTATCTTGATAAGATGATTAATATATTACTTTTTGAAGTTTTAATTGGTATTGCATAAGTTGGACTATATTATTATTTATATAATCTATAATTTTTATATAGTTAAATATAAAGTTACGGTTCGGTTAATAATAGTTTGGTTAACCTATAAAACCATAAACGAACTGTTAGTTATCGGTTATCAAAAAATAGAAACCGAACCGTCGGTTTTTGAAAATGGTTTGATTATATCGGTTAATTCGGTTTTCATTTAGTTTTTCGATTATTAGGTTCACCCCTACCGAGACCGACACAAGACCGACTCGAAACAAATCTAAAAAACCGCTAACCAAAGTTTATAAATGATGTGTGTTAGTTACACTATTTTTAGTTAACATTATCTAACTTTTTTTTCTTTTAATAAACTTAAGTGTGTCGTTTAATAATTAATGTTAATCTATTATTTTTTGTGTTAATCACTATTTGTTAACGAAAAACTCGAAAGCAAAACCAAAAAATCGAAAATACTAAAATCCAAATGAAAAAAGACACACAAGAAGCCCGCAAGATCAGACTAAAAAGACTAAGATCGGAGATCGGTCGTAAAAAAGACCAGATCAAAAAAATCGATCAAAAAACAAATTAACGAACCGTTCCAAAACCTATCCTAAATATGAGACCCTTTCGAAACCAATCCAAAACCAACTATATAGTGCTCTATCTAAACCCTTGAGTATTTAACACCCCAATAAATAAATAAGTTACTAATTAATTAATCTGCAGTAGATCCGACACATCTACTTATTACATTAATTAATAAAAAATGGCTATTTATTTTATTTCTTGGACGCATTTAGTTGGTAACGTTTCAATAATAAAAAAATCTATATATTTAACTTTTATTTTATATATATATTTTTATAATTTGTAATTATTATATTAGTATTATTTATAAATTAGTTTCATGAATCATAGAGTAAATCATAATAATCATTTATTTTCAAAAAAAAAAGATTGTTAATGACCCATAAATACATCCCATAACTTTAATATCAGAGCCCAAAAGATATTCAACATGTTCTATTAAACAGGGCCCACCCAAAATTTAGGGCCCAATTTTATTTTGCATCATGTATTAGCCTATGTTATTTACTAGCCCAAATCAAATTAGGTTAGTCAGATTAGAAGTGTATCAGGCGAGACTATGAACGTCACACATCTAATGAGCATAAACATAAACGATGCAACTATCTGATGATGAGTGAAATTCAATATTTTTGGGAAAAGTAAACGTTGCCTTGGTTCCTTCAGTCTCGATGCTAACTAGTGATTACGATTTAGGCATGTGATACAATTTAATGATGGTTGGACCTCTAGACTCCTTGCATCAATGGTCTCTTTAAATTGAATCGTCTAGACTACTTTACAACAACGATCTTGCCTTCTTTATAATCTCAGTAGCCGGTTCTTGTCTTCTTGATCAGAAACTGGCCTTCAATTCATTTTTTGAGAGTTCTCTATGTTATTTATTATATATTTACTTCAGTTGTCCAATCGCCGGTTGGGTTTCCCTCTTTTTATACATACATGATGAAGTTCGATGTTCATTTACTTTTGGCAAAAGAGGCCAAAGCCTCACGCAAAATTGTTCCTTTATTTAATGTGGTTCTAGTGTTTGCAATAATGTACATATTTAGTAGCAGATTGCCAACAAATATGCTGCATAAAATCTTCATTTTGGTTTCAAACTCCTCCGAAAAGCACTCCACATGCTTCTTACAAATGTAGATTTACAGACGAGTTACTTATTTTATCGGTGATATGTAGAGTTTTCTTGTGCATAAGTTTCTTTTCTTTGTTTTAGGTGATCTGTGGAAGAAATATGATTTTAATTTCACTCATGAACATACATTCAGAGCATGGCATAGAATGTTACTGTGCACAATCTAAGTAAGGTTTATGGTTATGAATTCTTTTCTAGTAAACAATAGATTTCTTAGATTTCATTTAAAGGTATAATATTTATGAGTGCAAATGTTTCCCAAAAAATTAATATTTAATAAATATTTAATGTCAGGTTGTTGCCCTTGTGGTAATTATTTTCTGTAAAGTTTGTCAACTACAACAAAGGTGTTTACCACTACATCAATTTTTTTTGGTTAGTCTTTGTTGAAGACTAGTCCTTTTTATATGTTGTTTTGATGATGTGTTTGTTATATTTATGGGGGATAAATGCAATATAATGATGTCTTTGCCATTTTTGAATCGGTAGATGAAAAAGTGAAGATTTGCTTGTTGCTTTAAAAAAATTAGTCTTGTAATACATTTGGGTAGTTAAATGAAATTGTCTAATAAATATAATAACATATTAAAAGAAAATTTTTAATTTTAATTTAAAATGTTAAAAAATTTATTAATTTTAAGGGCCTATTTTTACTAAATTGAATAGGGCCTTCAAAATCTCGGGACCGACTCTGTTTAATATAAGAGGACGAAGCTTATAATAAATGCTCGTAACCTAAAAAATAAATACTATCAAAGAGTCAATTAATATTAAATCAAAGAAAATTGATATGTCAAGTTAAAAGGATGTAAAAAGATATTTTTAAAAAAAGAGCATATGTGAAGGAAATTTGTCAAAAAAGACACTTGGTGAACTTTCTTGGTTTATAGGAAACGAAGATGACTTGTGTTGATATTTTTAAAATTAGAAGTCTATGGGGTGATTGTAATTTTGAATTTGTTTGCAGTACATCTAGGGGTAACTCAGGTGGAATCCTCTCTGTTTGGGATCCGAAAGTGTTTGTTAGAGAAAATGTGATGTGTACTGACAATGTTGTCACTGTTGAAGGTTTGTGGGTGGTTAAAAATATAAAGTGTGTCATGATCAATGTTTATGCTCCGCAATAAGCGACAAGAGAGAGAGAGAGAGAGAGAGAGGTCTATGAGTATGTGGCCGCGTTGTTTTTGGCGACTTTAATGTGGTTAGGACAACAATGGAGATGTGTGGTTCGGTTTTTTGTGCTTCTACGACAGTATCTTTTAATGATTTTATCTTTTAGTCAGGTTTTGATATTTCTATGGGAGGTCGTAGGTTTACTCATATTGATAAAGTTGGATTGAAGATGATACGTGTAGATAGATTTCTTGTTTCCGAATCTAGATTGTAGTGTGTTGGATCGTAGATGGTCTGACCATTGTCCTCTTTTATTAAGAGAATATCATATTAACTATGACCCATCTCCGTTTAGACTGTTTAACTATTGGTTGGAGAGAGATAGATTTGATAATATGGTTAGACAAGCGTGTTCCGATTTCGTTGGTAGTATGTGGCTGCGATTATAAATCATAGTCAAGCATATACTGTAATGCCCGAGTTGCAAGGTATCCTCTTTTGCTGATTTTAAAAAAATATTAATATATGGGGAAAGGGTCGTACGTTGGGCGTACATAGTGTACGCACGACGTACACAAGTGAGACGCGAATCGAGGGAAGTCCCTGTGTACGCTGGGCGTACTCATGCGTACGTTAGGCGTAGTCTGGCCAGAAGCAAACCCTAAATTTTAGGGTTTGCAGCCTATTTAAAGACCTTATGTCCCTCCTAACCCTCATTCTCCCAGCCTCTATCACCCTTAGAGTGTTAAAACCGAACCTTAGACCTCTTGCATGCATTTTGAGCTTACCTTGTGCATTTTTTGGTGTTGTTTGGTGGTATTAAAGAAGAAGGAGTTTGGAGAAGAAGCAAGGACGTGAATAAGGCTTGTAGATCTAGAAGTTTGGCATCATTTCTGACCCATTTGAGGTATAAAGCTTTAACCTTGACCATTGCATGCTTAGATCTAGTTTTGGGGTGTTTTATGTTATATTTTGGTCCCATAGTTGAGGTTCCTTGAGTTTTAGAAGTTTCGGTCCATATGAGTTGTCCTTTTAGGCTCTTGGAGGTGTTTGGAGCCATAAAAATCGGACCTTGATGGTTTAGCCTCAACCATGCAAGTGCTAGATAAAAATCGGACCTTGATCGTTTTGTTCATATTTAGACAATTTTTTTGTACACATTTAAGCATTTAACTTGTTATATGTGTTTACATATTACCATTGTCACCGGGCTATAGCAGGTGACAATGATAATTTGTCAACACATTTAACAAATTAATGGTCAAATGTGTACAAAAACAAAGTTGTCTAAATGTGAACAAAAAAAAAAGTTAATTACCATGATAAGTCATTTTCCCTATTTTTAATAGCGATTTTATTTTTCATATTTGTTAGTATTATTATTTTTTTCAAACGTTATTTTTAAAATATCCATAATGTCTTAAATATTAATTAAATATTGATCACTTATAAACCTTACTTTTTAATTAATAAATATGTTTTTATTTTGTGAAATATTTTATATAACCTCTTATATTTTTTCTTTTGTTTTTAAGCATACACAATATTTTTAAAATAAATAGTATCTAACAATAAAATAAAATTAATTAATTATATAAAAATAAGTATGGAGAGTCTTTTAAAAAAATTAAAACAATATTACGTAGCAAATAAAAAAACAAAAAATCTAAATAATGTAAATGTTTTAAATTTATTACACCTTTTTAATTAGAAATTTATAAACTTTTAATTTTTTTAATACAACGTTTTAAACTAGTATTTAACAAAAGTATTTTAAAATGTTATAAAAAAAGTATTAAATTGTCATACAAAATTTGTGAAACACTTTAAAAATGTTGTAAAAGAAAGTTTAGAAATAGTTATATGAAAGTTATAACAAAAATTGTATGAAAATGTAAAAAAAAAAGTTAAAAACTTGTAAGAAAAATTTAAAACATTTATAAAATATTTGGTTTAAAAGCACTTGTATTAAAATTATATAAAAGTATAAGAAAAGTTATAAAAAAATTATAAGCAAAGTTTAAAACATTGTATTAGTAAAACATTATATTATAAAAACTTATAGGAAAAAATATTGTAAGAAATTATAAAAAGTTTTAAGAAATTTATTAAAAAAAAATCAAATTTAGACAATTTTCTTTTTTTGTGCATATTTGACCATTTAGCTTGTTAAATTTGTTTACATATTATCATTGTCGTATGCTATATAGCAGGTGACAATGATAATATGTGAACAAATTTAACAAGTTAAATGGTCAAATGTATATAAAAAAATTGTCTAAACATGAACAAGACGGAAAGATAATTACCATGTCAAGTTATTTATATTTACTTTTTACTCTATCATATCATTAACTCATTAAGTTATGAGTGTGACACCATATATGTTTTATTTTCTTTGTACATAATATTTGTTATCATTCTTTTTTATTTTTTCCTCATGTTATTTTATTTAGATGTTGTTGTTGTTATTGTCATTTTTTTGCAAATTCTTTTTGGCCTCTTGTGTCTATGCCGTGCAAATCACAACATACATTAGTCTTCGCATATTATTTATTTTTCTGAAGACTGTACCTAACATGGTTTGTATGTTCTCTTTTTTGGCGTAGATGTGGACTAAAATATTCTAACACAAAAACACATATATCTTTGCTTTTTTTAACTTAGATTATTTCAACTTTATTTATGATAAACAATTTGGAAAAAATATAACACTTCAAGAAAAAAAAGTTTGATGGCACAACCATGACCTTTGTAACAAATTTATAAATAAATATTTAATCATAATAATGATCGTTAAAGTTGTTTATATAGATTTAAAAAACATCTTTGTAACATCCCGAGTTCAGGAGTGCAAGTTCAAGGTCCAAAGTGTAAATGTGAAAGGGGAACTCGGCGAGTCCATGGGTGGACTCGACGAGTAGGGTCGCGATTCTGGTCGCGTGTTAAGTGGCCAACTCGGCGAGTCGGCGGCTGGACTCGGCAAGTTGGTGCTGTGTGGAGAAAACCCTAATTTTGGAGGATGAGCCCTATATAAGGGACATTTTAACCCACCCTCAGCCTCTTTGTTACCCTCCAATACCCAAAAACCCTAAAATCGTGTATAACTTCCATTGATGAGGAATTAGAGCTTGGGAAGAGAAATTGAGAAGAAGAAGGTTGAAGATCAAGAGGCTAGCATCTGGATATTATTGTAGATCAGGGATCTACTCCTCCTTTGGATCATTTCTGAGGTAACAATCGGTTACCTTGAGTTTCCTTCTTCTAGATTTGTTCTTAGTTGCTATTTTGGGGATTATGGCTTGAGTGGAATCAATTTCAAGTTTGGAAGCTAGATCTGAAGTTGAAACTTCAGATCCAAGCTTGTAATGATCCTATTTGTTGTAAGGGTGCTGCCCAAGAATGGTTGATGAAGCCCTTTTGTCCCAAGCCCAAACCCTAGAGTGTAAAATGCTTAGATCTCCTTGGATTCACGTAAAGTTTGCCACTTTACGTGATGGATGGCTTGTGGAAGGGTAGATCTATGGTTTAGAGCATTTTCATGGCTTGGAATGCCTCTGTAAGGATTCAGATCTAGTGGTACTCGGCGAGTCACATGGGTGTGCTCGGCGAGTGGCATGAAGATAGGCTGGAACTCGACGAGTTGGAAGAACAACTCGGCGAGTTGGTTGAAGATAGCCTTGGACTCGGCGAGTCTGTTCTTGGACTCGGCATGTCTGGTCGTAAGGTCCTAACCTTCTTCTGGTTGAGTCGTGAATCGGTGAGTCAAGGGAGGACTCGATGAGTTGAGTGCGAGGGGACTCAGAGTTGTGGGACTCGGCGAGTCTCGGGGTGACTTGGCGAGTTGAGTCGCGGATTGGGGAAGTTCTGAGCATGGGGACTCGACGAGTCATCGGGTTGACTCGACGAGTAGAGTAAGTCAGGAGGTTGACCTTGACTTTGACTTTGACTAAGGGTTGACCAGTTGACTTCTAGGGGCATTTTGGTAATTGTTGGCATTTGTTTTGAGTTCAGTGTTGGTGTTGGCTAATGGTGGAGATCGTGTTAGTGGTCGGAGCAGCTCGGTCTTATCTTTTCAGTCGGCAGTTGCGAGGTGAGTTATCCTCACTATATCGACAGGGTCTACGACACCAAGGCCGGCCCTTTATCGAATTGTGATCCAGGTATCGTTGTTATGTTATTGCTTTGCTATGTTGCATCCTGGTAGTTAGGATGGTATATGTTAGAGACCTGGTTAAGGTCGGTATCCTGGTATATAGGATATGATGCTATGCTAGTGACCGGTTAGGTCGGTATCCTGGTTAGGATGATATTATGCTATGTGATCTGCTAGATCGGTTGATTGGATGTGAATTGTTATATGATTGAATGTTTATGTGCATATGGTTGTTAGACTGGGGTTGGGTTGAGGCGGGTCCTGCTTTGTGCTGTAGGCCAACATACCCAGGGCGGACCGGTTATCCCGAAGGCCCAACGAGCGGTCCGGATAGGCTGTAGGCCTCAAGAGGGCGGACCAGACGTGCCGAGGCTCGGAGAGTGGACCAGGCCGACTGAAGGCCCAGTGCGGGCGGACCAGTTATATTGTAGACTCAGAGAGTAGACCAGGTGGATTGAAGGCCCAGTGCGGGCGGACCAATCACACTGTAGACTCAATGTATATAGCTAGACTCGGAGGGTGGACCAGGTGGACTGAAGGCCCGATACGGCGGACCAGTCACACAGTAGACCCGAAGTGCATGGTTGTTCTGTGTTCTGTTATGTTATGGCATGTTATGCGTGTATGGTATATGTGGTTGGTATTTTGGGGGTATCTCACTAAGCTTTCGGGCTTACAGTTGTGGTTTAATGTTTTTCAGGTTCTTTAGGAGACCGTGACAAGGCAAAAGGCGTGATCGTACCGCTCCTCATGATTATGTTTTATGATGTGGTTCTGGGAAGACTCTGATAATAATTGTATTGAAAACCTTTTTGTAATAACTTTATGAAACCGAGTTGTTTTTGAAAAGTTTAAATTGTTTGAATTTTTTAGAGTGTTACAATCTTAATCTTATCTTGTATTTTTTATGTCAAATTTTATAAAATACTATTTGATACAGTATCATCCATTTTTGGAAAATATATTTATGGTTTGTTTTTAATTGATATAATTGAAAAAGTAAAATAAAAATTTCGAAAATTTTCATTTTAAAATCGAAGTTTATTTTCATCAATTTTATGTGTTAAATTCTTTGATCGTTAATTACAATATTTATGTATAACTTTGCGTCTAAAGCTTGTTGATTTTTTTTATCAAATATACACGTTAGGTCGTACTATTTTATTTTCAATTTTTTTACAATAATACATATAATTTGGTCCAAATTTGTTAATTATCTATAATAAAGCCATAAAGATATTGAAAAACTCTTTTAAGTTTAAAAGAAATTAGTTTATTTAGATCTTAGTTTATTTAAGCAGTCTGCAGACGTAAAAAAACAAACATGCTTCTTCTTTCATACTGTAGACGTTTGGTCTACCTCTTCTACTGCAGAGGTCTACAGCTGTGGTCTACAGACTACAAACATTTTGACTCAGAAAAAACAAACATCACCTTAGAAAATTATTATCTCTCATCGTTACCTATTAAATATGATATTGACACTTGTAAAAAATAAATGAGAAGAGCAAAGGGACGGAGAAGATGGTTAGGTGCAGTGGAAACCCATTGATCATCGTAAGACCTTCAAAAGTGCAATTAAGAAGTAAAAAGAGATTGTGTTCACTACAGTAAAAAAAAAGGGAAAATGATTTAAAAAGGTAATAAAGTTTCAAAAATATATAAAAATACCATTATTCTTTTTTTAGTGTAAAAATTACCATTTTACCGGATATTGTAGGTTTCCCGGTTAAACTTGATCACTGGCCATCACACAACTATTCATGGTCTCTCCTGTTTGTGTCGAGTTTATGAGATCACCCATCCTTGCTTCTGAAAGTCCCCACCCTCACCATAATCACACATACACCATTTTTGAGATCAAGAAAAACAGAGAATTTAGACCCAAACAATACCCTAGTAATCTGTTTTCTTCTTGACAACCATTATGTGCTCAGTTAGCCCCAAATGGGAAGTATGTTTTCTACATACCTGAGCAGGTTGAAGCCCTTCAAAGGATCTATCTTGACTGCCCAAAACCCAATTCTATTAGGCATTACCAACTCATCCGTTAATGCCCTTTTGTCTCCCATATTGAACCCAATCAGGAATACAACAGTCGTACCTGGTGTATAAAAAGGATCGAAGACACTAATTCGGCGTACATCCTAGCAAAAAATGCAGAAAAGGGAAAAGAGAAGATGGTGGTGTGGAAAAACCCTAAACTGCGATGGTGAAATGTCGCCGCCACTGTGAAGGTTTCCAGAACCCACTTGCGGTGGTGGTTTGTTAGAAATCTAGTCGGAGAAGGAGATCGTTGAGCCGGAGAAGAAGGAGATCGCCCTTCTCGGAGAAGGGCAACGACTGTCATCGTCTTCTTCGTTGTGGAGATGGTTTCTCATGGAGCGACACCTAATTTGGTAGTTGAAGGTTTAAATGTCAATTAAATAACCCAAGTACCTGTGGTAACCGATTACCTCAGGTTACCATAGTACTTCGTTGGTGTTTTTTGTACAAAATTTTCAATTTAATGGTATTTTTTACACTAAAAAAAGAATAATGGTATTTTTAGAACATTTTTGGAATTTTGTTACCTTTTTAAGTCATTTTCCCTAAAAAAACGATGTTCACTGCAATCCACTGCAACGATATAGACCCATTATGGTGGTCATTTCAGCATCATAGCCTAACTAATGACGCACAAAAAATTCATTCAAATATATGAATACAAACACATTTTTTTTATTCAAATACAATTTAAACGTACAGAAATGCAGTAATTTTGATATACTTTCCGATAAATAATCGGATGGAAAAATAATTAACTAGTTTGATTGGGCTTCGTATTTGGGCTGGGCATTTTACAGTGTAAATTAAGGATTCGGGCTCTTCTTGATTTAATTCAAGTATCACTTGTACGTTATGCGTCAAAATCTATACATTTTTTTGCTACTGAGATTGTGCTTGTCATTTACTTTTTTTTTTTTTTTTTTTTTCCATGGTGGTTGTAAGGCGTAATCAGTTCGTCCGCTTTGTTAGAACCAGTGAATACATCGATGCATACAGGTACACATATGCATACACTTGTGTTTCTCTGTGAATTTGTATATATTCTCGTATAGTTTCTTTGATTGTCCTTGTTTCTATCTTCTTTTGCGAATTTCATAGTTGCCTAAACTGAAAAAAAAACACTGTCGTCAAATACCATATAGCTTCGTTTTGTTCAAAATCTGAAGTTTGATTGATAATGCTAGAAGTCGATTAATGGCGGTTTTCCTTCAGGAAAAAACTTGCTTCGATTTCAATTCGCAACCCTAATACATCAGTTTTTTTTTTTGTCAATTCGGGGAGAAACTAATGGTATATAGAGTTTTTGGAATCGAGAAAGGGAGAAATATGATCATAACTTTGTCTGTTCTTCGATTATGTTAAGCTTTTCTCCTACAGTTCAACTTTCTCCCAAGTTGATGTATTCAATTATGAATTCACACCTGACACCTCTAGCACTAATTTATCATATGACACAGGGAAAAATCGTTGATCTAACAAGAAACTGCAGCTACTAGTAATAGTCAAATAGATTTGAAGCCATGATAAAACTGTTTGATGCTCATTGTCACCTACAAGACCCCAGAATCATCAACAAGGCCCCAAGTGTTATCAAAACAGCCCTAGAGAACGGCATACTCCATTTTGCAGTGAATGGTGTCTCTGAGAAAGACTGGCATTTGGTAAAGGAGATGAGCAACAGCTACCCTTCTATAATCCCTTCATTTGGAATCCATCCATGGTTTATAATGGACAAAACCTCCAACTGGTTGAAACTCTTAAGAGAATTCATGGATGATACACCTTGTGCTGCAATAGGAGAGATTGGTTTAGACAAAGGGTCACGTGGAAAGACTATTGATTTCACAAATCAAGTTGAAACTTTCAGCCTGCAACTTGAACTTGCTAAAGAGCTTAAAAGGCCAGCTTCTGTACACTGTGTGCGTGCTTTTGGTGATCTTCTTGATGTAATGAAAGCTATTGGACCTTTTCCTGAAGGTGTGATCTTGCATTCTTACTTAGGTTCGGCTGAAATGGTTCCTGAGTTTGCAAAACTCGGGGCTTATTTTTCCTTTTCGGGGTTTCTTATGGCCATGAAAGAAAATAAAGCTAAGAAAATGGTGAAAGCAGTGCCTTTTGATAGGATTTTACTGGAGACTGATGCACCTGATGCATTACCAAAGATATTGAATGATTCAGAGTCTGTTTTCTTGGTTGAAGAAGAAGAGGGAAATGATGAAGAGCTGAAAGAGATGCTTAATCATCCAGCTAATATCCAGTTTGTGCTTGCTTATGTGGCGCGTTTGCTTGATATGTCTAAAGAAGAGCTTGCAGATGTGAGCTATAGAAACGCAGTGCGTATCTTTTCTTATGAAGGCTCCAAAGTGCAAAAAGATTAGTTCAGAATTCAAGGCATCTGAAACCCTGCTTTCTCTGAACCATTAAGAGACTGAATCATTCAGCAGTAGATGGTCCAGTTTTATCAAACGGCATAGTTGTGTACAATATTTATAGTATAGATTCGTGTTATGAAGTTTGTATCCAAAGGCTATTTCTATTTTGGTTAATGCAATATTCTTAATAGAAGTTAATGATGGATGTATCATAGGATAAACTTCCAGATACATTTTATAGTTGATATGTTTTTTTTTTTTTTTTTACATGTATTTGGTATGCATATTTATTGGAAATATAGAAATATGACAATAAAATGAGCGTATCTCATTTGTGTAGAACAAAGAAGGCTTAAAACAGTTATGGTTTTTTAATTAAATCTTATAAATTACGAGGAATAAAAAGCTGGAATAGCTCAGTTGGTTAGAGCGTGTGGCTGTTAACCACAAGGTCGGAGGTTCAAGCCCTCCTTCTAGCGTTTTATTCGTTATTGCAACATTTTTTTTTGTTGCAAGGAATGCTAATATCTAATTACAAAAACTCCGATATAAGATATTTATCAGATCAAATTTGGTCACCACTTAAGAAATCAATAAATGAGAACCAAAAGAACACAACCAATTAATTATCAAAATGATTAATGATCTGATACTAATATGGAAACACCAATACCCAATGAAAAAAATATATATAAAGAGATAAAACGGAATTGAGACTCACACCGAAATAACCATTGGGCTAATTGTTTGATTATGTGCTTGAATCACTGGTGGACTACTAGTGATTTAGCAACATATTATGCGAAAATCAATTTTTCCTTTTGGTTTTAGTGATAAGATTGGTTTAAGTAATTATCGTAATTTGATAGTTTCATACCAATCCTATTTATACAATAGGAGTCTGATTTTTGATATCTTCTAGATGAACAATAACCACACATACTCTCAAATTTCACGAATGCATACCGTAGATTCGTTAGAAATTAAGTTCTCGTGCAAGATAGTTGTATCATTAATTTAGAAGTCCAGAAACTATTGCACGAATAGGGAGGACTTAGAGGATGTTTGGCTTAGCTTTTTAAATGATTTTGACTTTATCTTTTAGAAAAAGTCTCAAAAGATGTTTGGCAAAGGGAAAATGACTTTTGTAAATGACTTTTCCCATAGAGTAATTTGAGTCTTTTTTAAAAGTCAGGATTACCTGACTTTTCCCAACTTTTCACCAGCTAAAAATATTAAATTACCAATATACCCCTCATCTACCCTAAACATGTTCTTTTTTGTCATTTTACATGTAAAAGTTAAACCAAACACTTTAATTTTTGACTTTTTCCGTTCAAAAGCCAATCCAAACACATTTTAAAAAATAACTTTTATAAAAAGTTGTTTTACAAAAAGGACTTTTGTCCCACAAAAGCTAAGCCAAACACCCCCTTAGGATATTGTGTTTGCAAGTCTCTATCTGTCATAAATCATAATCTGCAAATTTCGTATTAGTAAGTTTGTATTTATATTTGTTGATTGCTTCTTTATTTATTTTCCTTAACAAATACATGATTACACACTGTTATTTAACACGTGTTTGCGTATATAGCAAAAAGTTTTCCAGGGTATAAAACCAAAAAGGAAAATGAAAATGCTTTGACAAGATTCAAATTATCCGTCGATCCATATGACCGAATCCGAATCAGCACGCTTAAAAATGGCGGGAAAGCAACGGAAATGCACAGTTGTTTGTGATTGCGCTCACACACATACAAACTGTCGTTTCCTTGAAACTTACCAAATAGTAATCTTACAATCTTTATCTATCCAAATCGACCTTAGTGATCATCGTTCTTTGTAATTTCAACAGGTATAATACAAAATCCTTTTCGCATTGTTATTCTCCAATTCGATATCAACAAATGCTACAAACCAATCACTTGGAAACAGTCGTCTACTTATTTCTTCTCTATATACCTATACTACGTACGCATTACACTAGACGGAGTAGATTCTTCTTCATGTTATCTTTCTGCAATTTTAATTGAATTAATGGGGAAAGTTCGGAGTTTGGGGTTAATTTTATTCATTATTATACTTCACGGAGCTTGGTTTTTTGAATTAGGGTTTTCCGTGACTGTAACTTATGACAGCAAAGCTTTGATTATAGATGGGAGAAAGCGGATTTTGCAGTCTGGATCCATTCATTATCCTAGAGCCACTCCCGAAGTGAGTTCAATTTTGTGTTCTGTGCATAATGTGTGAACGTGGTTGACGATTGCGGGTTAAATTGCAGATGTGGCCAGATATCATTGGGAAGGCAAAAGAAGGAGGACTGGATGTAATTGAAACATATGTTTTCTGGAACTACCATGAGCCTGTGAAGGGACAGGTACAATATATTAAACTTACATTTCTAAATTTATGATGATGATGATGATGATGATGATGAGAAGTATTTCTTGTATAAATGTTGTTTTTGCCTCACTTGTTTGTTTATGTGATAGTACTACTTTGAAGGGAGATTCGACTTAGTTAAGTTTGTGAAGACAGTGCATGAAGCTGGCCTGTTTGTTCATCTTCGTATTGGTCCATATGCCTGTGCTGAATGGAATTATGGGTCTGCTTTTTCTTTTCTTAATTAGATCCTCTGGTTTAAGTTACACTATATGTTTGTGCTAAATCTCAGAGGTTCATTTCTATAAATTTCTGAGCAGAGGATTCCCTCTTTGGTTACACTTCATTCCTGGAATCCAATTCCGGACCACAAATGGCCCTTACCAGGTACTCCATTACCACAAACAATGCTAATTTCTGTTTCATCATGTTTTAAATCTTGCATAAATGTGCAAAATTTTAATATGAAATTGTGGCTCAGGCAGAAATGAAACGTTTTCTTGCTAAAATTGTCAACTTAATGAAAGAGGAGAATCTTTTTGCATCTCAAGGAGGACCAATTATTCTGGCTCAGGTGATTCATATTACATTGTGCTCATAGGATATGGTTGCATCCCTTACGACAGTTTTTAATCCTATACATTTTAAGCATCTTTTAGTAGGTAAATGTCCTCAATCAGATATATACAAGTATCTACTACTTAGGACTTAACAGACCTAGATGAATAGATGATCACTTCTTAACTTCTATCTCCGAAATACAAAAGATATGCTTATGATTAACTCCTTTCGTGTCTATATCTCAATTTGTTGTCATATATAACAGGTTGAGAATGAATATGGAGACGTTGAGTGGGCCTATGGAATTGGTGGAGAGCTATATGTAAAATGGGCAGCAGAAACTGCTCTAAGTTTTAATACAAGTGTTCCTTGGGTGATGTGTAAACAAAGTGATGCACCTAATCCAATTGTAAGTTAAGTAAAATTACCACAACTTATAATCAGGAGTCTGTATCTATGTCAATAGTGAACACATACAAACTGCTAAATTGAAAGCTCTACAGTAGACCAACCTTATGCCTGCTGGATAGTCGATTAAAATCACCATCTGTGTGTTAATTCTTTTATTAGTTTCACTATTTCTTCTTCAATTTGTTATGTATCCTGGAATGCAGTTTGTTAATTGGTTTCTAACATAATGGCACACGAAATTGCAGATAAACACATGTAATGGGTTTTATTGTGATGAATTCATCCCAAATTCTCCTTCAAAGCCAAAGATGTGGACAGAGAACTACCCTGGATGGTATATCTAACCTTTTACTATATAAAAGCATTTTCAATTTTATATATGATCATACTAAAGGGTATGTATGTCTTTCTCTTTAATTTTACAGGTTTCTTGCATTTGGATATCCTGTTCCTTATCGACCTGTTGAAGACCTGGCTTTTGCTGTTGCAAGGTTTTTTGAAAAAGGAGGCACTTTTCAAAACTATTATATGGTAATTTTAGCAATCTTTTTGTTTATTGTTGAGTTTATTTTTTAACGTAGATGTATATATATATAAAAATATCTTGTAGTATTTTGGTGGAACAAATTTTGGACGAACAGCTGGAGGCCCTATGATTGCTACAAGCTATGATTATGATGCCCCAATAGATGAGTATGGTAATATTCTGAAATTTTTATCCGTTGAGTGTTTGTTGTATGGATAAACGATGTCTGCATGGAGTAAGTGTGATACATTGATATAAGTTATGCAGGATTCATAAGACAACCAAAGTGGGGTCACTTGCGGGACCTACATATGGCAATAAAGCAATGTGAAGAATATTTGGTCAATGCAGATCCAACTCATCAATCTCTTGGTACAAACTTAGAGGTATTTTATAAACATGCATAATTCTCATGAGCTATGATTCATCCCGACTCAATCCATTTGTTCAACAGGCAGATGTATACTATAGAACACCCGATGACTGTGCAGCTTTTCTTGCAAATTATGGAAGCACTTTAGATGCAAATGTGACATTCAATGGGAAATCATATTTTCTCCCTGCATGGTCTGTGAGCATTCTTCCAGATTGTAAGAATGTTATTTTCAACACAGCAAAGGTAACATTATATCTATGTTTTCTTGTGTATATAACTTCACAGGTGATGAAACATGATGTAATTTATATGTGTTGGTTATGTTGAATATGGATAAAAGGTTGTGGCTCAGAAAAGTGTTGGTGATGCTGCTACATTTGTTGAGACTGAATTTTCACTGTCAGATTCAAGCTGGAGTTGGTATGTAGAAAAAGTGGGTGTTTGGAGCAATGAATCATTTACAGAAACCAGTTTGGTGGAGCAGATTAATACAACAAAAGACACAAGTGATTTTCTATGGTACACTACAAGGTAATAATTCATTTCAAAATAACATGCTTCTCTTTCAGGTTTTCAAAAGAATATGATGAATTTCTGTTACCTTTTTGCAGGATAGAAGCAGATGAAAAGAAAGATGCGTTTTTGGTCATTCAGAGTTTGGGACATGCTGCTCTGGTTTTTGTGAACAAAAAAGTTGTAGGTAACTTCTGGCTGTGTTTGCTCAAAAGATACTACTTATTGACAACCGCTATTTGTTTTAAATTTTTAAAAAATATCTGATGTAGCATTTGGTTATGGCTATCATGACGATGCAATCTTCAGCATAACTGAAAAGATTAGTCTTGAACAAGGAAGCAACACATTGGATATCATCAGTATGATGATTGGTCTACAGGTGACACCATATCTTTCTTCTCTACAACTTATTTTCCATTATCTACACAGGCTTTAGACCTCAAAGAACACAATAAATGAGTCAATTAGGACTAATGAATATTGATGTGACCGACATTATAATTTGTTGAGTCTCCTTATTAGGACCAATGAATATCTTTCTTCTCATTTATATGTTTGCTCTCCAGAACTATGGTCCATGGTTTGATACCTGGGGAGCAGGCTTGTATTCCGTCACCCTGCTTGATCTAAAAAATGCTAAACAGGACATTTCATCAAACGAGTGGACGTATCAGGTTTGTTGTTAACTTTGAGTTTTAGGGTTTCTTTCACATTTGACACATGGTTTTGAGGTGTTGCATACTTTTGATTGCATTTAGGTGGGAACTGAAGGGGAAAGTCTTGGACTTGATAAAACAGATGTTGCTAATAGTTCCATATGGACCCATGGCAAAGAAATACCCACTAATCAGAGTCTCATTTGGTATAAGGTATGTAAATTTCAGTCATTACAAAGACACCATATGGGACTGATTGTTAACTGTTATCTACTTCCAAGACTCTAATTTTTTTTCTTTCATTATATATATTCACAGTCCACATTCATTGCCCCTGAAGGAAAAGGTCCTCTATCACTGAACCTTTCTAGCATGGGGAAGGGTCAAGCTTGGATCAACGGGCAGAGCATAGGACGATATTGGTCTGCTTACCTTTCACCATCAACCGGTTGTACAGATAATTGTGACTACAGAGGAACTTATAATGCACAAAAATGTCAGAAGAAATGTGGTCAACCAGCCCAAATACTGTAAGTAATTTATATATATACATACTAGACTGTCTTTTTTGTTTGTAATATTTTTTTAAAATAATATAATATGTGTGTAGATATCATATACCACGGACATGGGTGCATCCTGGTGAGAACTTGGTTGTCCTTCATGAAGAGCTTGGTGGTGACCCTTCCAAAATTTCTGTGCTCACACGCACCGGGCAGGAAGTGTGTGGCCATGTCTCGGAGGACGATCCGATTCCGGTTGAACTCTGGAAACCCAATTCTGATTCCGCTTCTCAAAGCCCTCAACTCCGATTGACATGTGATCAAGGCTGGAAAATTTCATCGGTTGGTTTCGCTAGCTTTGGGAATCCCAAAGGGGATTGTGGTGCTGGATTTACTCAAGGCGGTTGTCATATAGACGTTTTATCGATCGTTGAACAGGTACCACAATTCTCATTATTTGTATATCTTTGTATCTTTATTTACATATCGTGTGATTATATTATTTATGATTGTTTGGACGTTCTAGGAGAAACTTGCTTCGGTCTTATTTGTAGAAACTCATGTTACAAACTCTTGAGAAATTAGTCTATATGATTGTAACAATTGTTCATAAACTAAATGCAGGTTTGTATCGGGAAGCAAAAATGTTGGGTTCCTGTTTCAACAGCTAGTTTTGGGGACCCGTGTCCTTTGGTGGCAAAAAGCTTGGCAATTGAAGCTTCATGCACTGCTTGAATCAACACCTTTGTATATGCATAGCTGCATTTGATGGTTTGTGATGTTGTAACAAATGGTATGTGTTAAATGATAAACATGTCTTGGAAGTTAAGTATGTACAACTTATTTTTCACCATCATTGTTTCACATATATATACATCAAAACCCATAAAACCAAGACATGTAATAGTCGGGCTGTTAAAAATTAGAACTATGAGCGATTCAGGGAAATAACATCATACTCTACTCCTGCAGCCAATATATGTAATGCACTTTACTTTTTACCCGTTATATATTTTTTTCTCATAATAGAAACTACTAACATTACTTTATGTATTATAGCGATATGTTATATATAACCCAAAACTTGTAAAACGCATACAAGTTTCCTGTTATATTTTGCTATTATGGATAAGGAGTTGTAAGCACACTGCTATGATGGATAAGGGCATCTCCAAACCAACACTAACACCTATATATTACACCAATTATAGTGTTAAGTTGCTCCAAACCAACACTATATATATTACACCAAACTTGGTGTTGTGAATAGTATAACAAAATATATATTGTTATACTATTTATTAACACCAAATACAATATTAAAATTAGACTAATATAAGTTGGTCCTTCAACTTTAAACTTATATGCTTTTATTTTATTGTTTGTATTATAATAGTTTATAAACAAAATTGCGAAAATGGTCCCTGTGGTATGCAAAAATTTGGGGTTTTAGTCCAAACCATGAGTTTTTTGGATCCATGGTCCTTTTGGAGTGGTTTGTATGAGATTTTGGTCCCTGGACTTAACTCCCGTTAAGTAGGATCTGTTAAGCCCCCTCATGTGCCTCACACGTGAGGGTAAATTCATCATTTCATATATAAAGGACCATTTTTGCATAAATTGTTTTTTTGGATTAATGGATTTAAAAGCTTTATAGGGTTTCATGAATGGATTGGAATCGGCCATCGATGGATGGTGGCCTACGAATTCATCATCATCGGTCCTCTTCCAATTTTCCTCTTTCATTTAGCCTCTCTGGAAGTTCTTGATTTGAGCAGTAATGATTTTAATGGAGCTTTCCCTGATAGCATTAACCTGCCTGCACTTCAAGAACTAGACTTCTCTGGTAATGGCTTTCATGGTTCTATTCCCGCTGGTATATTTGTTGATTCCACTGGACTTCGTGTGCTTAAATTAGCTGTGAATTCGTTAAATGGATGTTTCATCAAACCAGCTTTCCGGGAATCTACCGGACTTCTTCCATAATTTTCCAAACTTGACTCATTTCTCAGCTCAATCGAATCGTTTCTCTGGTGGCATACCTTCGTCACTCTCAAATTCACCGGTTATCTCTTTTCTTAATTTAAGAAACAATTCATTCAATGGTCCGATTGAATTTGACTGTTCCATGATGACGAACCTCACCTCACTTGATCTTGGCACGAATAACTTTTCCGGTTCCATTCCTGACGACCTTTCTTCTTGCCAGAATTTAAGAGCTATGAATCTCGCCAGAAACAGATTCCATGGTGAAATCCCTGAAACTTTCAAGAATTTCCGATCACTTTCTTACCTTTCCCTTTCGAATTGCAGTTTCAGTAACCTCTCAAACACTCTGAAAATCCTTCAACACTGTCCAAACTTAACCGTTTTGGTTCTAACCATGAACTTTCGTGGTGAACAGTTGTCGTCCGATGATGATAAATTAAGTTTCAGAGCATTCAAAGCTCTCGTAATTGCAAACTGTGGACTTTCCAGCAGCATACCCACGTGGCTAAAAGATTCAACATAATTTCAGTTATAAGATTTGTCGTGGAATAATTTGGTAGGTTCGATTCCATCTTATTTAGGTGATTTCGATTCTCCTTTTTACTTGGATCCATCCAACAACTCGTTGTCGGGAGTGATACCAAAGAACCTCACGCACTTACCTTGCCTCAGTTTCCAGGAAATATCACTGGAAGAGGGTTCACCGGATTTCCCGTTTTTCCGGCGACCCAACATCAGTAACAGAGCAGTCGTGTTGCAGTATAATCAGATTATGAGCTTCCCGCCTCTTCTTGATCTCAGTAACAACCACTTCATCGGCTCCATCTGGCCGGAATTTGGGAACTTGAAAAGCAAAGGCGCAATTGCAGGTATGGCAATCGGAATCAGAATCGGGACATTATTCATTCTTCTACTCATGTTCTTGATCGTCTTTCGCGCACCAACCGGACAAGAAGTCGATCCAGAAAAAGATGATGAAACCGATAGCAACAAAGAAGAACATGAATCAAAACTAGTAGTTCTTTTCCAGAAATCAAACGAAAACAACACAGATCTTTCCCTCAACGATCTTTTGAAATCAACCAACAATTTCAAGAATGGATTGGAATCCGTACGTGTGAGGCACATGAGGGGTAAATGTCAATTAAGCCAAAAAAACAGTTTATGCAAAAATGGTCCCTTGCATATGAAATGACGAATTTACCCTCACGTGCGAGTGCGAGGCACATGAGAGGGCTTAACAGATCCTACTTAACGGGAGTTAAGTCCGAGGACCAAAACCATATTCAAACCACTTCAAAAGGACCATGGATCCAAAAAACTCGTGGTTTGGACTAAAACCCCAAAATTTTGGATACCACAGGGACATTTTTGTAATTTTGTCTAGTTTATACTTAATATTGTCACATGTGTTGTTATTTAATTGTTGTTTCAATATACGGTAACTAATTATACATGAATAATTTATTTTGGTTATAAATTTTTAATAATAAAATTTATAAAGTAATTGTAATAAAAATGATGAGTCAAGTTTGTAAAAAGTTAATAAATGTAAAGGTTGTTTTTGAAAAACTTAGAAGTTAAATAAAAAAAAATATATACACAAAGTATTCTATTTGGTGTTAATATAGTGTAATGGGTTAAACATAATTTATTATTTACAATTTTACATGATATTTACATATTGTTTTTTAGAATTTGGTGTAAAAAGGTTGTAGATGATCTTAGGAGTTGTGAATACTCTAATATTATGCTTTGTCGCTTTATATGTTGATGTTATTGGTAAACATGTAAGTAGTATTGCTACAAGACAATTTATTATGCTTCAAACACAAATTGTTATTAGATATTCATATCATTGAGAAAAACGTAAGTGCTAATATGAAATCACATTTGTTGAGAGTTAACAAGTTGATTGTGCATTTGATATATGAAAGGAGTGCATTTAATATATGAAGGGACTAGATCAACTATAAAAGTCCGTAAGTTTTATTTTGACAGTCTAAACTGCAACGGTACAAAACTACAAATTTTGTACTTTTCAGTAAAGTTAATATGGATCTTATCTTATGATATTCTAGTTGCCCGAAATTAAAAGTATAAGATGGACAAAAAATAAGACAACATACATTCTTTTTCATTTCACATACTTACATAATTTTCGAAATCTCTCACCTTACTAACAAAAATTCAAACATAAATACTCATATTAACTCTTCATCTAAAGATTGGTTCTTTATCTTTGAGATTTCATTTACTTATTATGACTTAAGAGTATTTGACTAGTGTGCATGATTTACCATCTTAAACTTTAAATTTTAAAAATGTTCATGTATTTTATCATCTCTGTACAAGGATTTCCTTTCCACCATATATAACCACTTTTGTATTTTCTTTATCTAGCAAATGTATGACGTATCTCATAGTTTTCCATATTTCATATTGATGTAAACCCTACTATGAGATGTCTACAGATCAAACCCACATAAACTCTAATACGGCTTGTTGAAATCAATAAATGGAAACAAAAAAATACCAATACACTTCAAATTGTAAATTATAATTTTCAACAACAAACAAAGGTTAAATAAACTAGGTTGAAAGTTCGATATTCCAATCGATCTTCACATAGATAATAACTTAATGCCAATATAAAATAATTGTCTTATCTCATAGGAGGCATCAACACAAAACGCATACATTATATAAAAAGATACATCAACCTCAACATGTAAAAATATACGGTAAGAAGACAGTTATATCAGAAGAACTCCACCAAAAAAAGAAAAATAGAAAATAATACAAATACATAAAAATATATAAAATAAAATTTACGAAAGCATGTTCACATTGAAATGATTCCGCATAAGGTCATTCGTTATACCCACCACTAACCACTATAATGGTGAGTGTCACCTCATCACCATATTCAACCATTAAACTTATGGGATACCCACCACTATATGCTTCTTATTTTTTTATTTTTAAATTAAAAAATATATATATTAATTAATTAAAATGTAGAGAGAGATAGAAAGACATGGAGAGAGAAAAAAATTGATTGGATGTTGTTGTCCTTTCTCTCCACCACATTTGACCAAGAATTTTTCCATCACTAAGAGTATAGGATGGTGTTCACATTTTTTGTCCATGGCCACATAGATCACGAACATGCTCGTTATGAGTATACCATAAGGCCTAAGATAAAGAAGGAGAAATAACACCAAGATGGAAGATAAAGAAGGAGAAATAACACCAACATGGAGATAATACCAAACCTTGATGCCTTGTTAATTTGTTATATGTTTTGTCCATTAATGTCCATAAATATGCGAATATATGTCATATTGTGTGTGAATGTATAGAAAAAGTTTTTCGATAAAACAAAAAAGAGAAAGAAAATGGTTTGGCAAAATTCAAATTTAATTTTTGATCCGACCGTTTATTCACAGCCCAATTGCAATCACCACGGTTAAGAATGGCGGGAAAGCAACATAAACACACACACATACACACAACTGTCCTGTCCTTGAACCTTATTCAATGCTACTTTTACAATCTTTATCGATCCGAATCGACCCAAGTGAGCATCGTTTCAGGTAATTTCAACAGGTATAATACAAATTCCTTTTTTTAGACTAGTATTCTCCAATTCGATATTAACAAATGTTACAAACCAACCACATGGAAACAATCGTTTACTTGTTTCTTCTTTATATACTAGATGGAATAGATTCTTTCTCTATGTTAGCTATCTGCAATTTTCTACTGAATTCATGGGGAAAAATGGGGGTTTGGGGTTGATTTTGTTCATTATTGTACTGTACGGAGCTTGGTTTTGTGAACTAGGGTTTTCTGTGACCGTAACTTATGACAATAAAGCTTTGATTATAGATGGGAGAAAGCGGATTTTGCAGTCTGGATCCATTCATTATCCTCGAGCAACTCCAGAAGTGAGTCAATTTTGCTTCTGTTTTTTCTCAAGTTCTTGGTGATTTCATTAAGTGCATCATGTAAGAATGGCGATTGTGTTTATGTGTTGAATTGCAGATGTGGCCAGATATCATTGGGAAGGCAAAAGAAGGAGGACTGGATGTAATTGAAACATATGTTTTCTGGAACTACCATGAGCCTGTAAAGGGACAGGTACAATATATTAAACTTACATTTGTAAATTTATGATGATGATGATGATGATGATGAGAAGTATTTCTTGTATAAATGTTGTTTTTGCTTCGTTTCTTTGTTTATGTGATAGTACTACTTTGAAGGGAGATTCGACTTAGTTAAGTTTGTGAAGACAGTGCATGAAGCTGGCCTGTTTGTTCATCTTCGTATTGGTCCATATGCCTGTGCTGAATGGAATTATGGGTCTGTTTTTTTCTTTTTCTTAATTAGATCCTCTGGTTTAAGTTACACTTCTGTCCATATGTTTGTGCTAAATCTTAAAGGTTCATTTCTATAAATTTCTGAGCAGAGGATTCCCTCTTTGGTTACATTTCATTCCTGATATTCAATTCCGGACCACAAATGGCCCTTACCAGGTACTCTATTATGACACACAATGCTAACTTTTGTTTGAACATGTTCTGAATCTTCATCCCACTTGCATAATGTGAAAATTTGAATGTGAAACTGTGGCATAGGCAGAAATGGAACTTTTTCTTGCTAAAATTGTCAACTTAATGAAAGAAGAAAATCTTTTTGCATCACAAGGAGGACCAATTATTCTTGCTCAGGTGATTCTCATTACATTGTGCTCATAGAATCTAGATGAGAGATATGTTTATGATGATTGATGAAGTCCTTATTGGGTATATATCTAACAGGTTGAAAACGAATATGGAAATGTTGAGTGGGCTTATGGAGTTGGTGGAGAGCTATATGTAAAATGGGCAGCAGAAACTGCTCTGAGTTTTAATACAACTGTTCCCTGGGTGATGTGTGCACAGGATGACGCACCTGATCCAATTGTAAGTTAAATTATCTCACAGCTTATAATATCATATAAGAGTCTTTATCTATGTCAATTCTAACTAAATGGCACACCAAATTGTAGATAAACACGTGTAATGGATTCTATTGTGATGAATTCACCCCAAATTCTCCTTCAAAGCCAAAGATGTGGACAGAGAACTACCCTGGATGGTATATCTAACCTTTTACTACAAAAAAGCATTTTCAATTTTATATATGATTATACAAAAGGGTATGTATGTATGTCTTTCTCTTTAATTTTACTACAGGTTTCTTGCATTTGGGTATCCTGTTCCTTATCGACCTGTTGAAGACCTGGCTTTTGCTGTTGCACGGTTTTTTGAAAAAGGAGGCACTTTTCAAAACTATTATATGGTAATTTTAGCAATCTTTTTGTTTCTTGTTGAATTTATTTTGTTAAAATAGATTTGTAAATAAAAAACATTAAGGTATTGTATCTTGCAGTATTTTGGTGGAACAAATTTTGGACGAACAGCTGGAGGCCCTCTGGTTGCTACAAGCTATGATTATGATGCCCCAATAGATGAGTATGGTAATATTCTGAAATTTTATCCACTGAGTGTTGTATGGAGTAAGTGTGATATATGGATATAAGTTATGCAGGATTCATAAGGCAACCAAAATGGGGTCACTTGCGGGACCTACATATGGCAATAAAGCAATGTGAAGAATATTTGGTAAACGCAGATCCCACTCATCAATCCCTTGGTATAAACTTAGAGGTATTTTATAAACATATCAATATGCATAATAGTGAATAAGTAGTGTAAATCTGTTTCACACAATCTATTTGTTCTCCAGGCAGATGTATACTATAAAACACCCGATGACTGTGCAGCTTTTCTTTCAAATTATGGAAGTGCTTTGGATGCAAATGTGACATTTAATGGAAAATCATATTTTCTCCCTGCATGGTCTGTGAGCATTCTTCCAGATTGTAAGAATGTTATTTTCAACACAGCAAAGGTAACCTTATATCCATGTTTTTTTGTTTACTTAGTTGTATAAAAGATGTAATTTATATGTGTTGGGTTATGTTGAATATGGATAAAAGGTTGTGGCTCAGAAAAGTGTTGGTGATGCTACTACATTTGTTGAGACTGAATTTTCACTGTCAGATTCAAGCTGGAGTTGGTATGTAGAAAAAGTGGGTGTTTGGAGCAATGAATCATTTACAGAAACCAGTTTGGTAGAGCAGATTAATACAACAAAAGACACAAGTGATTTTCTATGGTACACTACAAGGTAATAATTCTTTTCAAAATAAAATGCTTCTCTTTCAGGTTTTCAAAAGAATATGATGAATTTCTGTAACCTATTTGCAGGATAGAAGCAAATGAAAAGAAAGATGCACTTTTGGTCATTCAGAGTTTGGGACATGCTGCTCTGGTTTTTCTGAACAAGAAAGCTTTAGGTAACATGAAATAGACATGATTAGGGTTATGACATCGTTAATAATTTAAAACAATTCAAAGACGTTCACTACCAACTGGAATTTATCTTATTTGTGACCACTATTTGTTTTATAAATCTTATGTAGCATTTGGGTATGGTTATCATGATGACGCAAGCTTCAATATAAGCATAAAGATTAGTCTTGAACAAGGAAACAACACATTGGATATTATTAGTATGATGATTGGTCTACAGGTGACACCATATCTTATTGAATGTGCACTTAAAATACTATTCATATTTATATAATCAATATAAGCAATACACAAGTCAATTAGGATCATAGATGTGGCCAAAATTATAGTTTTTTAAATCACCTTATCATTATTTTTTCTTATTCTTGTATATTTTGTTGTCCAGAACTATGGTCCATGGTTTGATATCATGGGGGCAGGCCTATATTCAGTCACCCTTGCTGATCTCAAGAATGCTAAACAGGACATTTCATCTAATGAGTGGACCTACCAGGTTTGTTGTTAACTTTGAGTTTCAGGGTTTCTTTCATACATAGTTTTGAGCTTTTATCATCTCAATCATACTTCATTTACTACTTTTGATTGCATTCAGGTTGGAACTGAAGGGGAGAGCCTAGGACTTGATAAAACAGATGCTGCTAATAGTTCCTTATGGACCCATGGCACTGAATTGCCTACTAATCAGAGTCTCATTTGGTATAAGGTATGTAACCCTTGAATCAGTAATAATAATAATAATAATAATAATAATAAGACACCACTCCTTCCAAGACTCTAATTGTTTTACTTTTTTTAAATATTAATATTTTTTCAGTCCACATTCA
This sequence comes from Lactuca serriola, assembly GCF_051521515.1. Lineage (NCBI taxonomy): Eukaryota > Viridiplantae > Streptophyta > Magnoliopsida > Asterales > Asteraceae > Lactuca > Lactuca serriola. The sequence goes on along the minus strand of NC_136411.1, from coordinate 90,828,249 downwards.
TTGCCCCTGAAGGAAAAGGTCCTCTGTCACTTAACCTTGCGAGCATGGGGAAGGGTGAAGCTTGGGTGAATGGGCAGAGCATAGGACGATATTGGTCAGCTTACCTTTCACCATCAACAGGTTGCACAGATAATTGTGACTATAGAGGAACTTATAATGCACAAAAATGCCAGAAGAAATGTGGTCAACCAGCCCAAATTTTGTAAGTAATTTATAAATATACACAGGTGATTGTCATTTTGTTTGTAATATATTCTAAAATAATATAATATATGTGTAGATATCATGTACCACGGACATGGGTGCATCCTGGTGAGAACCTGGTTGTTGTTCATGAAGAGCTTGGTGGCGACCCTTCCAAAATTTCTGTGCTCACACGAACCGGGCAGAAAGTGTGTGGCCATGTCTCGGAGGACGATCCGATTCCGGTTGAACTCTGGAAACCCAATTCCGATTCCAGTTCTCAAAGCCCTCAACTCCGTTTGACATGTGATCAAGGCTGGAAAATTTCGTCTGTTGGTTTTGCTAGCTTTGGGAATCCCAAAGGGGATTGTAGTGCTGGATTTACTCAGGGCAGTTGTCATGTAGACGTCATATCAATTGTTGAACAGGTACCACAATCCTAACATTTTTCTCAAATTTGAATTTGGAACATACAAACTGTGTGATTTTTCTTTTCTCTTGTTTCACTTTAATATTTCATTAAGCTTATGTTGATGATCAATGCAGGTTTGCATCGGGAAGGAAAAATGTTGGATTCCTGTTTCAACAGCTAAACTTGTGAACCCATGTCCTGAGGTGGCGAAAACCTTTGCAATTGAAGCTTTGTGCACTGCTTGAATCAACACGCTTTTATAGCTTGCATTTTTGGTTTTCTGATGTTGTAACAAATGGCATGGTTAAATGATAAACATGTCTTGGAAGTTAAGAACGTACAACTTATTTTTCACCATCATTATTTCGCATATATATACCTCAAAACCCATAAAACCAAGACAGTTTATAGGAGAACTAATCGTTTAAAAGTAGCATTGGTAAAAAAATGCCAGACTGTTCAACAACTACCATTCTCACCGGGGATTGCAAGTTAATGTTTTTCTTTTACACGATTCATCATTAACTTCTTTTTGTACATGATTACCATTAAACTATGTCCCAGTCATCCTCTCTGGCCAACACCATCCACTCCTACCAACAATTAACATCGCCTTCTATAATCTATCACCACAACCACCCATCTCCACCATTTACCACCACAACAACGAAACTAATCTAAACTCCTTGAACGGAGGTGGTTACTGGTGATGTGCAATTCAAGAAGAAATGGCAAAAGAAGAATTTGGGGTTAGGGTGGTTTTCGCAAAATAAGAATATTGGCAGTAGTAAAGGGACGGTGTGAAGCCGTTTTCATTGGAGAAAGATGAGAGTATTTTTAGAAATGGATATTTTAGATGGTGTTATCATTCTTTTTTGGAATTAACCAGAAAATTTATGATGGCCAGGAAAAGTAAAAAATGAATAAATCTGTACAATAGTTAGGTTAATGGTAAATTTTGTACAAAAATGTGAGTTTAATGATGTTCTTGAACATGTAGATCAAATAAACTTATAGATAAATATGTACAAAAGTAAAAGTTCATTATCCTACAAAAGCATTTTCATTTATAGTGTAGTGGGTTGGAGACGACCAAGTGTTTACACTTGTCTTTTATACAATTTTTATGGATTTGATGTAAAAAAACCTGTTAAGCGTTGAAGATGGTCTAATGTAAGTAACTTGCCAGTATGGTGTTATATGTTTTACAGATTTTGATACTATTGGTAAAAACATAAGCAGCCATTTATTGCACTTGAAACACATGCTCTTATTAGAGTACAATACATCAAACATACAAGTCAAACCCCCTCATGCAAGTAGTAATATCTTGCCAATATGTGTACTTGTTTCCATAAGCTTATGAGCCTCTCCAGCTTCTGATAAAGGAAAGTACTTATACACAACCGGCTTCACCTTCCCTTGTGCAATCGCTGGCCAAACATTCTTCTCCACTTCACTCACTATTTCACCCTTCTTTTCCAAGCTTCTTGTGCGCAAACCAGCACCTACATCAAAGAAATTATGCTTATGTTTGTACTGGATTGGGACTCAAATTGATGTCAATATGACAAAAATAAATGCATGTATTACCTTGTACAGTGAGCCGTTTTGCAAGAATGAATGATATATTTGCTTCTGCTTTGACTCCACCCATGAAACCAATGATGAAAAGCCTACCATCCATACCTAAGCTTTCTAGGTTTTTCTGGAAGTAGGCTCCACCAATATTATCCAGTATAACATCCACACCTATTGTTCCACTCTTCTATTGTTAGTTACACTTGAATACCAAAATCGGAAGATTGATTTTACTTGTTGCAAAAAATATAAGATTTTGGACAATGTAAAATCCCATTATTCTTGCAAAAAAGGATCCCATTTTCGCAGAATAACACTACAAGTATGATGGTTTAAAAAAAAAAGAAAAGGGCTAAACGAAAGGAATCAACATCATACTTCCATTTATCTTTTATTATTGCGTCCTACTTTTATTGTACTTTCAAATTAATTTGTTCTTATTAGAGCATTGCACTTTTTTTTTCTTATTTAACATTGTCTACTGAAAAATCTCCCCAAGTGTTTATGGATGACATTGCTATAATTGGGTAAAAAACTTCAAAGTACAATGCTGTAATAAGAAGAAACGAAATAAGAATGCTATGATAAACAAGTAAATGTAAATACATTTGCTATTTATGCATTTAGCCCAATAGAAAAATCACAAGTCACAATAGCATTGAAAATTTAAAGGTATATCACCTTTTCCCCCTGTTTCCTCCTTTACCCTTGCAACAAAATCTTCCGTCTTGTAGTTTATGCAAACATCGGCTCCAAGCTCCTTACATGCCTTCAATTTTTCCTCACTCCCTAAATGAAAAAGTAACATTATTGTATGTTTTGCTTGCAGATAATCATGGAACTGAATCAACATTTATAGAAAAAGAGGATTGATTTTAGTTTACCTGCAGTAACAAAAACTTTGATGCCCAGGTATTTAGCCATTTGAATAGCAAATGTACCAATGCCACTTGAACCACCATGTATCTGAAAACCTTATAATATCTCAGAAAAACAGTTTTTTTTTTCTTTTTTTCAATGCCGATTCTAGGGTTAGATGCACAAAAAAAATTGTGGTTAAATTACAAACAAGGACATCTTAGAAGCATAAAGAAATAACATTTGAGTTTACCAGAAATGTTTCTCCTGAAGATAGCTTGCTTGTCATGAAGACCGTCGACCAAACAGTGCATGCCACCTCCGGGAAGCTAGCAGCATCTTTCAAAGAAACACCGGAAGGGATCGGAAGAACTTGACCCGAAGGTACAGCTACTTTTTCGGCATATCCTCCACCACTTATCAGTGCACATACCTACACTTTCAAGATTCCCCTATTATCAGATATGATATACACTAACTTCAAAATGTAAACCCTAATAACGAAATTTGTACTTGATTGAATAGAACTGATTGAGCCCTAACTCACCTGGTCTCCAACTTTCCAACGGGATACGTTTTTGCCGACGGCTTCGATGGTTCCGGAACATTCTAGACCTGGATACTCACTGTCCCCTTTTGGCGGAGGGTACTTTCCTTGGCGTTGAAGCGTATCAGCTCTGTTAAGAGCTGTGGCTTCCACTTTGATCAATACTTCATCGTCTTTGAGTTTTGGGTCTTCTACTTCTTGCAGCTTCAGAACTTCTGGACCTCCCGGAGTTGTGATCACTACAGCCTTCATAGTCGCCGGTGTGGTAGAGGATTTTCAAATTTCTCACGGCACCGATTCTGACGTGAAGTGACAAAATAGACGGAGGCACAGCTACGTGTTCATTTTGATTTTCTGTTTTTCGTTTTATAATATTGATTTTTCGGAGCGATTTCTTATGTTTTTCCATCATGGAATTATTGCTTGGGTTATATACTATTATTTTCAGTATTTTAATTATATTGTGAAATTGCATGCAAAGTGCATAAATTCTTGTAGTTTAAAATTAAAAGAAAATATAAATAAGTTTTGTAGAATTCGAATAACATATTTGTATCCTACCTTGAAAAACCCAACATATGCTTTTGAGGAATCAAAATGTATATCAAAATTACATTTTCTTTTTTATTTTGAGTAAAACTATATTTGAATATTAGAATATGGCCAACAAGCGAGTTCTATTTTATGTATGTATCGCTTGACGGATTTTTTGCCCTTCCCTTTCTCTCTCTTAGGCTTACTTCTAGTTTCATAATTCATAGTGCTTTAAATTTCCTTTCGGTTTGTTTAACAACCTTTATTTTGTTCCTTAATTTTTCTTTTCTCTTTTTATAACTTAACCCCAACAAATATGTACATTTTAATATTTACTCCATTTATGTTTTTTCAAGTGTTAATGTGTTATAGTAACCATGCCCTCTCTTTGACAGAAAACATCATATAATCTTCAAATAAAAGTTTACCTTACTAGTAACCATTTATCATCTCTTATTAGGGAGATAAATTACAATAGATTTTTAATGCTGTTTGTGAAATACTACTAAGGATGATCTTGTGGGTTGTGTAAAGACGAATTCAGTTGTGGATATAATGGAGAATACTGAATGATATGCTTAACTTGTTACATTGTACCAAACAAATTCTCATGAGGCAAATAGGAGTTAATTGTTAATTATTATCATAATTTGTATATGCTATGTGCCGAAACCTATCATAGTTTTCAAACCTTTGAATTATTCAATCATAAAATGAATAACTTGATGGTAAATTAAAAACCACTTGATAAATAATGGATAAAAGAATAATACTTAGACTTACTACTGTTTTGTATATAAGACAGTTTGGCCGAGTGGTCTAAGGCGCCAGATTTAGGCTCTGGTCCGAAAGGGCGTGGGTTCAAATCCCACAGCTGTCAATATTTTTTTCAAATTTATTTTCACACTGGATACAACTCCTAAACGCCAACGACAACAACCAAGAAACGGAAGCAAAGATACTACAAAAGTACAAACAACTAAAAAACCAATGTTAACCGTATACAGACTTATTAATTTTATACATCATCTTTCTATTTATATTTATTAAATTTTTTTCGTAGGCCTGTGAAATTTAATAAAAAAATAGGTCCTAAAATTTAAAAATCTAGAAGTTTATGTAAAACAAATGTTGCTTGAATATGTTCAATATTTTGCATTGTACATTTATTTTTACAACATTGCACTTTTATTTTTATTTTTATTTTTATATTAAGTCCTTATACTTTGAAAAATACACTTAATTATAGCATTATACTTTCGTATTTATCAAATTACAATGACGATACATGAGGAAATGGAAGTAAATATACTATAACAAACAATTCAATAAAAGTATGTTGGTATTTATTGCTAATCCTAAGAAATAAAGATCAAGAAATATGAAAATCTTGATTATTCACAGCAAAATCAAGAAATTTTATAATGTTGATTAGTCATTCAAAAATCGAAAACACAATTATCATGATTGTTTGTAAAAGTATTAATAAAAGTAACATTTTCACTCGTACAAACAAGAATCAAGAGGTCCTTAATCTTTATTTATAAAAGGGATAATGACTTGAAAGGGTAACGAACTTTCGGCTTTTGTCACATTTAGTCACTAAACTTTTTTTCGTTATCTATTTGCCATTGAACTATTGAAATTGTTCACATTTTACCCTTATGACCGGCTGTTGCCGGTAATAAGGGTAAAATGTGAACAGTTTCAATAGTTCAATGACAAATAGATAACGAAAAAAAGTTTAGTGACTAAATATGAACAAAATCGAAAGTTCGTTTCCCTCTAAAAAGTTCAATGACTAAATGTGAACAAACTTCCTCTTGTATTATGTTTTAGCAAATTATTTATTTTTGTTAAATTGTAGCAACATTTGTTGATGAAAAAAATCTATGAAATTAAAAAAAAAAAAAAAAAAAAAAAAAAAAAAAAAAAAAAAAAAAAACCCTGAAAATATATTTAAAAAAACAAAAAACCAAAACCGAAATAAAAAACCAATGGTTTGACATTTTCCAAAATAAAAAATCAAAATTTCCAATCTAATTTTGGTTTTATAAAAAAATGAATCATTCTCACTGATATGAATTATGACCATTGGTTTGACATGCGAAATTTGTGACATCCCATGAATATGTAGTTACAACATCGTCTGAACTCGTAATTCATAGTAAGGGGTTAGAGTATCATCGCATGAATACGTAGTTACAACATCGCCTGAACTCGTAATTCATCACCTACAGGTTATGGGCCTACTGGTGTTTCCACTAGGGTGTCTAGAATAGTTCGTGGTCGCCATCTATACTCTGGTAGATGACTACATCGCCACATTGTTGGTTAAGGTTATGGTATCTCCTTTCATCCTACATCACATATTCATCATCATCTATTTACCTAATTATCATCACATTTCTATCATCACTTATCTCTCATCATTTTATTTGATCACACACCAACTATTTCATCTACCCATGTTTCATCTACAACATATTTTTAGATATAAAATAAATATACCGTTTAAATCTTTTAAAACATGTATAAAATCGTTCATCCAGCATAAACAACAAGTATTTAAATAATATGCACACATAGCACGTAATTATATAAAATACTTCATATCTATGTGTAAGATGAAAGTAACTATATAGGGTTTCTGCCAACAGCACAGACTCGTCGAGTCGCCTCACCGACTCGTCGAGTCCATTCATTAATCCGAGTCATCAGTCGCGACCTTACTCGACGAGTTGAGGCGTCAACTAGTCGAGTCTCTCTTCTTAACTCAAAAGAAAAATACTTAAATTATGATACCTAGAAATCCGGATGTTACATTTTGTTTTTTTATTTCATAGATTTCTTCATCAACAAATGTTGCTACAATTAAAAAAAAAAATTTGCTAAAACATAATACAATAGGAAGTTTGTTCACATTTAGTCATTGAACTTTTTAGAGGGAAACAAACTTTCGATTTTGTTCACATTTAGTCACTACACTTTTTTTCGTTATCTATTTGCCACTAAACTATTGAAACTGTTCACATTTTACCCTTATGACCGGTAATAGCCGGTCATAAGGGTAAAATGTGAACAGTTTCAATAGTTCAATGACAAATAGATAACAAAAAAAAGTTTAGTGACTAAATGTGACAAAAGTCGAAAGTTCGTTACCCTTTCAAGTCATTATCCCTTTATAAAACATGAATCAATAATCCCACAAACCTAATGATTTTCAATGTCATTTATGTATCTTTGAATGCAAATTTTAAAAACACAATCATATTTGACATTTTTGTCTTGTTTGATGTCTCACTTTACAGCTTCTACACCTAAATAAACCTCTCCTAATCCTTAGTACTTCCCTAGTGCTAAGAGGTGAGTCCCGGAGCGCCAGAAGGCTCCGAGGAAAAAGAGCTTTTTGGCTCGGAAGTTCTGCCCCCGCAGAGCCCGGTTCCTAGCCAAACCTCCTAGTAAGTAAGTTATGCTTACCCTACTTAATTATAACTTATGTGTAAGTTTATTATCATTATTATGAAGTTATAAACAATAAATATATTATAAAATATAATATACAAAGTGTTAGTATAATATATTTTAACTACTCGCGGTACGGGGAATCTGCTTTGAAAGGCCGCAAAGGGTTGTTGGATTTCAGAAGTGCTATAATGCCAAAATGGTCCTGCCCTCCGGTGTTTCATGTATGGCCCCTGTCTATACATAGTGGTTGAAAAATATTTTTTAACAGTTATAAAACAAAATTGCTCGTAATTAGTCACACTAAATATTAGACTAAAATCTAGTGGTAATAATACTAGGTTTCGTTGAAGGAAAATAAATTATTATAAACAAAGCGCTACCCGAGTTTGGATGTAACGTCCGCGTTTCCAGGCTAGGCATTATCTTTGATGTAATAGTCTAGGTTAACCTTTGTAACCTGTTTTGAAATAATAGAAGTATATTATTTGAGTATTATGTGTTTTGTGCTTAAATGCTTAATTATGTGGTTCGATTAATTAAGAATAAAAATAAGCGTCAAAATCAAAGTATTAGACATGCCCGATATCTTTGCATAAAGTTGTAGTGGCCGAAACGAGGTTTCCGAATATATATAGAACGCCCAAATCTGACTTCGTATGAGGAAGTTATGATTTATTGAAGTTTTGACTTAGCGGTATGCAGCCTGAAATACTTGATTTGAGATCGAGCGGTTTTTAGCCGAAACAATCTAAACGAGAATCGAAGATCTCGTTGTTGGTGTCGAAGCGATGAAAAGTTAGGCGAGAACGGACGTCAAACGAAGAAGTTATGAATTTATAACGAAGTTTTCCTGTCCGAGCCTACTAAAAATAAATAATAAAAATAAAGTCAAATTTAGCCGACAAAGTCTAAACGAAAGTTGTAGAGCGTAGTCTCACCTACGCGTGGATATAAAGAACGTCGAAAACGGAGTTCGTATGAAGAAGATATGAGTTTCCGAAGTTTATTAAATAATTTGTATTTAAATTTAATCTTTAATTCGGATGTATATCCGAAGGAGTCACCGATCTGATCCGAAGTACGCCCAACGTACTGGCGTACGCCCAGCGTACTGCAAAGCATGACGCACCTCGCACTCGAGTTCTTCGGATACGTAAGCAATGACGATTTCGGACCAGTACGCCCCGCGTACTCCGAGGCTCCAGCCTCCTATAAATAGGATGCGAGGGCAGCCGACTCAATTGCTATTTTTCTCTCTTCTCTCTCCCATTTTGCATCGTTTTGCGTGCCAGAAGTACCCCGAAGCCCCGGTATCATTCCCGAGCCCCGAAGCAAGTCCCGAGGTCCCGAAGATCCTGAGAAGTAAGATTCCCGAGCCAAAGCTCTGCCTGCGAGAAGTTCGATTTTTGTGAAGATCTTACAGATCTGCCGAAGAATACTACTTCTACAAGCCGTAGTGTTGTCTGATTGTCTTCTGATCAAGTGAGTGTATACTACCTTTCATAAACACGATAATAATACAAGTATGGTTTGAGTGTATTAAGTATATTGTTGTTTATATGCGTGAGTGTGTAGTTACTTTCTTCTAACGCGTAATTATGAAGTATTTTATACGAAATACGTGTTATGTGTATAATTTTGTTGTTATATGTGTGAATGTATATTCATTCTCTTCTATCTCATAGATATGATTTATTTTCTAGAAATACGTGTTATATGGGTGTGCCTCATCTGTTATGTGGAATATGTATTGAATGAAAATGATATACAGGTTTTAAACTGTAACACCCAAAGTTTTGAAGGCCAAGAAAGGAAAGAAAACCCTAAGTTTAGGGGTCGACTCGGCGAGTCCAAGGAGGGACTCGGCGAGTCCGAGCGGGATCCGAGTCGAGGAGTAAGTGACCGACTCGGCGAGTCGGCCAAGTGGACTCGGCGAGTCTGGTCTGTGCGTGGAAAACCCTAAATTCGGGACTTGGAGCCTATATAAACGTTTTAATCTCCTTCCTAGGGCTCCTTGCTGCCTCTTAAGCCCTGGATATCAAACCCTAGCCGCCATATCCTCTATTTGAACCATTTATTGCCTTCAAGAGTGCATTTAGCTTGGAGGAAGAAGAAGAATCTTGAGAGTGCAAGAAGGGGGCTGCAGATCCGGGATTGGGAAGACATTTCTGAGCTTTTGGAGGTATAAACTAGTTCATGGACCCTTTTTTCATCTAGATTTATGTGTGGTTGTTGGGACTCTTTAGCCATAATGATATTATGTTGAGTTAGGAGCCGGATCTGGAGTTGCTACTTCAAATCCAAGTGTGTTATGAGCTGGGGAAGCATAAAATATCAGCCCTTGAGTCGATTTTGAAGCCCCTTGGCCTTAAACCCTAGTTTATGGTGCTTTTTGCCTAGATCTCCCTCTCTACACGTAAAGTTTGCAACTTTACGTGGGGGATGGCTTGGGAAGGGTAGATCTACAGTTTGGAGCCCATGCATGACTCGAAAGTCCTCTGCATGTATGTAGATCTGAATGGACTCGGCGAGTAGCTTGAAGATGAGGAGGAACTCGACGAGTGGGATGAACAGCTCGTCGAGTCGGATGAAGATAGGCATGAACTCGGCGAGTTGGATGAAGATTGTCGTGTGCTCGGCGAGTCTGTTCTTAGACTCGGCGAGTCAGGTCGCGTAGTCCCAACCCTTCGAGTTAAGACTCGAGTCAGCGAGTCGAGCAAGGACTCAGTGAGTTGGTCAGGACAGGATTCGGGAATCTGTAGACTCGGCGAGTCAGGGGCTGACTCGGCGAGTCAAGTCGCGATTGGAAGGACTTTGAGCATAAGAACTCGGCGAGTCAGTAAGTGGACTCGGCGAGTAGGGTTGACCTGGAAGGTTGACTTTGACTAGGACTTTGAATTTGACAAGAGTTGACTTAGTTGACCTTTGAAGGCCAGTTAGACTAAGTGTTATGTTGATATTGGTAGCTCGGGGAGCTAGTGGAGCAGCAGTCCGGAGTCAGTGGTCAGGTAGCGGTCAAAGGAATTAGCAGTAGCAGTTCAGCAGTATTAGGTGAGTTTCCCTTTGTATGAATGGGTCTATGGCCACAATGCCGGCCCATGTAGTTATGAGTAGAAGACCCAGGGGTTAGCCCTAGGCCCAGTATGCTAGTATGATATTCGGGACGAGGTCCAATGATAGAGGGCGGGTGCCCAAGGAATGGTTTATGTGATAGTTTATACTTGTTGTCTGTGTGATACTTGTATGTGCCTGGTAGGGGAGTGAGTGTGGGCTGGGCCCGTATCTCACTACCAGTAGGAGCATGGATGGGGTTCCGTTAGCAGCAGAGCAGGGGCGAGGCCCAAGTCAGGAAAGGAGTGAGTGTGAGCTGGGCCCGTATCTCACTACCAGTAGGAGCATGGACGGGGTTCCGTTAGCAGCAGAGCAGGGGCGAGGCCCAAGTCAGGAAAGGAGTGAGTGTGGGCTGGGCCCGTATCTCACTACCAGTAGGAGTATGGACGGAGTTCCGTGACTCATCAGTAGCAGGTCAGGGGCGGGGCCCAGAGATAGGCGAGGCCTTAGGACAAGATCCGTTAGTATGTGTTTAGCTTATGTGAGATGTTTATGTGCTATTATATGTTAATGGGCGAGGCCCTATGATAGGCGAGGCCTACGTGAAACAGATCTGTATCCGAGCGGGGCTCGAAGCCAGGCGGGGCCTGGAGCGACGGGGCCGTTGTAGCGGGCGAGGCCCGAGGTAGGGGGCGAGGCCCAGGATAGCGGGCGCGGCCCAGTATGTGCAGTATGTGGTTATGCATGGTATGTGGTAGGGTGGGGAACTCACTAAGCTTCGTGCTTACGGTTTTTAGTTTTGGTTTCAGGTACTCCCGGTAGCGGATGATGGAGCTCGGGATGATCGCATGGCACACACCATAGCTTAGACAGCCTGGGAATGTTTACTCTGATAACGAATATGTATTTTGGAAACTAACACTTTTTTATGTTTGAAAACGATGAATTTGCTTAACGTAATGTTTTATTAAATGAAATTTTTAGTCTTGAATTTTGGGACGTTTCATAAACTATGTATAAAAATATATATTTTTATCTACTAATATGTTGGGTAGAACATGGGTAGATAGTTGGTGTGTAATAAACAGATGAGAGGCCTCGATGTTGTTGTTGTTGTTGATCTAGTTATTCAGCGGAGTATGGATAACGACCACAGACTCTTTCTAGATAGTCCTGTGGAACGCTAGCGGGTTCATAACCTGTAGGTGTTGTGAACGATGTGTTCACCGGTGTACTCTATCCCCCTCATGGTTGCCTTTAGGATATCTATTGTTGAGGAAACCCCTTAGCAGTAATGTTCGTCCCGATGAAAATCCTAGATTAGGTCCCTTAAGATAGATGTTATTTTAGGGACGTAAAGTGAGGATAACGGGAATGGGTAATCGGGATAGTGATTGGTTGGTGAAATTAAATATAATTTATTTATTGTGGGTTGAAAACCCTATATGCTCACCAGGCTCCCAAGCCTGACCCACTCAGTTTTATTTGTATTACAGGAAGTGGCGCAAGGGCGTAAGATGGATGAATCATCGAGTTGTTTTGTTTACAAGTCTGTATATGTATATATTTGTTAAATGACTTGTAATGTTATCGTTTATGCTTTATGGTCTGTATCGGAACATGACATCCCAAGTTTTGATTATATAATGAAAATGCATCTCTTGATGAAATGCTTTGATAAATATTATTTTATCATTTTTTGTTTTGGGAACAAATTCCACAACACTTTTAAATCAAAAGGATTTACTCTGAAATTATTTTAAAAAGCATAAATGAAATCGGTCTTTTCTGGCCGTGATTTTGGGGATGTCACATTGGAATCATCACTTTAACAAGCGAGTGCATAGATATGAAGTATTTAATATAAATTATGTGGTATGCGTGCATATTATTTGTGTTCCTGATATCTATGCTGGATGAATGATTTATACATGTTTTAAATGATTTAAACTGTATATGTATTTTATATCTACGAATATGTTGGGTAGAACATGGGTAGATGAAATAATTGATGTGTGATGAAATAAAATGATGAAAGGCCTCGATGTTTAAGCTGACTTAGTCATCTAGCAGGGTACAGATGATGAACACAGACTATTCTAGACAGTCCGGTGGAACCGGTGTACTCCATCCCCCTCATGGTTTCTTTACTGACATATATTGCTGAGGAATCCCCTAAGCAGTATTGTCATTCCGATGATGATCCTTAGGCTATGTCCCTTAATTTAAATGCTTTAGGGACAGAAAGTGAGGATAACGGGAACAGGTAATCGGGTTGATTGATGTGATGAAATTAATAAACTTAACTATTGTGGGTTGATAACCCTATGTGCTCACCGGACTCTCAAGCCTGACCCACTCAGTTTCTTGTATACAGGTAGTGGCACAAGAGCATAGATGCGATGATCTGATAAGAGATTATGGATTATAGGCTGGTAGAAATAAATAGATGTTGTAAGGTCTATGCTGTTTTTGTTTATGCTTTTGATATGTATTAACAATGACATCCCGAGGTTTTTAATATAATGAAAAAACATTTCTTCGGAAATGCTTTGATAAATTCTTTATCTTATTTTTGGGAACAAATTCCACAACATATTTCTTTAAAAAGATACTCTGATTTTCAAATAAAGCATAAAAAATCGGTTTTTTCCGGCCGTGAAATTGAGGATGTCACAATTAGTTAGCTGATTCATTTCGTAATTCATTCCGTTTGTTGTTGTTCCGACCATAATTAACATTCCGTTATGATTCTCATATGTTTTATTTCTAATTTAGGGCTTCAAAACCCTATTGCTTTGTGTTAGACTAGATGAATCATTGATGTTATGGATTAATTTGCTATTCAGGTTATTTATTCTTATTTAATTTACTATGTTTGCTTGATAAAACATCCTTAAGTGTTAAAGTTTCAATCTTTTCTGTTTATTCCTGAGTATTGTTAGGTTTAGATGAACAATCTAGTTTGATGTGTTTGAATCATATGATTTTATGAATTATAAATTTATATGACTAGTGTTTGATTAAAACCTCGGGTTATATAGTAAAATTTGTAATTTTAATGTGTAAGAATACATATGATGACCGTTCATGTGTAGTAGCTTTATGATCTTTGATGCTAATAATTCAAGTATCTCTTGTAACAACGTAAATTTTCAAAACAATTTTTCATTTTCAAACAACATAATTATCATAAAAACATTCCCAAATCTCATGTTCCACAATTGTCATACAAACATGTCCCAAGATCACAACTAACATCCTCTGACTGTGTGTACGGATCATGCCGGCGCCTTCCCGCGATCGTCACTAGTACCTGAAATACATAACACATAACACTGTAAGCATAAATGCTTAGTGAGTTCCCTAAAATACCGCATACATCATACACGCCACTCGAGGCTACAGTACGACCCTCCGGTCAATGTGTCTCAGCGGGAACCTCCAGCCTCGTAGCTTGTTGGATCCTCTGGTCCGGTCATAACTCGTTGGACCCTTCAGCCCGGTCTGTATCGTTGGAGCCTTTGGTCCGGTCTGAATCGTTGGACCCTCCGGTCCTGTCTATACCATCATATAACATACATATATCACATTGCACATAATCTCATACATAGCACATAAGACCCTCTGGTCAACACATAAATATCACTCTAGGTAATGTATAGTGAGAAGACTCACCTCGAAAATGTCGGATAATCACTCGTGCTCAATCTTCCGACCTAGCCTCCTCCTATAGCATAAATATATCTCTAATTAATACCTCCCCGAATTAGTTTGACTAATGCCCTTAAGTCAACACAAGTCAACTCTGGTCAACGCTGGTCAATGGTCAACCTTTGACCCAACTCGTCGAGTCAGACTTTGACTCGGCGAGTTTAGTCATGAACTCAAGTCCCCTAAATCCCATCTGACTCACCGAGTCACTCCCTCAACTCGGCGAGTTATCAACTGTGTGAGTCACGGGGCAACCCGGTCTGACTCGTCAAGTTTGTTCATGGACTCGGCGAGTTCATTTCATGCTCAAACTCAAATGACCTCCTGAGGTCAGATCTGTTCCTCTAATCCATAGATCTGACCTTCCCAAGTCCAATAAACACGTAAAGGTTCAATCTTGATACCCATGCAACGTCCAAATAACTATACTTGAAGAATTAGCCCCAAATACAACATCCTAAGTCCATTTCTTCCATAACTCATCATAAAGCAAGATGGATAAAGTTCTCTAGACCACTATGGATCCAGATTCGAAGTCTAAACATGATAAGGGACCATATTCTCAACAAATCATCCCAATAAAGGGTATAGAAAGCCCTAGATCCATGGATTCTTCAACAAAACAGAAAAAGGATCGATATGATACCTCAAGGATGATGTCCTTTGTGTAACAACCCAAAAATACGACCCAAAAATTTCATTTTTCAGTATAACCAAAACCATAATCTGAGTGTCATATCATAAAAACCATACGTAATGTATCCCAAACATATAAAAACAACACTGTGCGGAAACTGTATCATATCCATGTCATATAAAAATCAAAAACTAGATCAACTCCCAGGATAAAAGCTGAAGCTGTGGTGTGTGCAATGCCATCATCCCGAGCTCTTCCCTCTGCTAGCGGAAGTACCTGAAACCAAAACTAAAACTGTAAGCATGAAGCTTAGTGAGCTCCCCCAAACTACCACATACCATATAATACACATAAGCACATACTGGGCCTTGCCCACTGCATCAGACCGAAGTCTGGAACTAGCTGCATCGGACCAGAGTCCGGAACTGACTGCATCGGACCGAAGTCCGGAACTAGCTGCATCGGACCGAAGTCCGGAACTAACTGCATCAGACCGAAGTCCGGAACTGACTGCATCGGACCGAAGTCCGGAACTGTCTGATCATGGCATAGCATAAAACATAACAACTATTATAAACACATAAACTGCATACTGCGTCGGAACAGAGTCCGGAACACATAACACAACATGCTTGAATCACAAAGACATCAAGCACTCTAGCTACTGCATCAGACCAAGTTCGGAAATACTGATAATTAAACGGGCCGGCATTGTGGCCGTAGACCCGTTCCTACTGAAGGGAAACTCACCTCGTGAACTGGCTGCTGAGTGAATAACTCTGAGGGCTAACTGCTGCTGCTCCGGTATCTCCCCGGATGCAATTCCATAAATACACTCAATCAAATACTAAACACTGCACTGGGTAAAATGACTCTTTTACCCTTGGTCAAAGTCAACTGTTGGTTAAGGTCAACTCTCAGTCAAAGTCAACCCACAGTTGACCTGACTCGCCGAGTTGGGCCGCCAACTCGCCGAGTCCTTATTCTCACTCCTCGACTCTACTCGCTGCTACTCGTCGAGTATGGCATCGACTCGACGAGTACTCTCCCGATCCAAGAATTCACACAATCTTCATCCGACTCGCCGAGTCCTATGAACAACTCGACGAGTTGTTCTTGAGCTTAAGAAGATTTCCTTGGACTCGCCGAG
Source organism: Lactuca serriola (assembly GCF_051521515.1). Taxonomy (NCBI): domain Eukaryota; kingdom Viridiplantae; phylum Streptophyta; class Magnoliopsida; order Asterales; family Asteraceae; genus Lactuca; species Lactuca serriola. The sequence continues at coordinate 90,812,114 of NC_136411.1, read as the reverse complement.
TTGTATGAACAACTCGCCGAGTCCCTCTATTACTGAGTCTACCCTCAAACTCGCTGAGTCCACTCCACTACTCACTGGTCCCACTCGACACCGCTAAAAAGGAAGAAATCGGGGACTCGCGACTAGACTCGCCGAGTCGTTCTTCCGACTCGCCGAGTCACTGCCATGCAACTATTCTACACTCGATTCTGCTCGAATCCAATACATACAAATGATAGATCTGAGTCCAATAAGCTGATTTACCATGTAAAGTTTCCAACTTTACGTGTACAAACGCATGAACAAGGGAATAAAGGCTAAAAGATGCTTAAAAGGGGTAGATCTAGGGTTAATATGCAAAATAGCTCCATAAAGGCAATAGATCTGGGCTCTACAACTCCTAAGTGAACAGATCTAAGGTTATCTCGGCATAAGAGAGCTTCCATATCAACATAAAACTTTGAGGAAGGCATTAACAAGATCTAGAAAGGGTTTTAAGGCATAAAAGAGAGGGAAAACTGAAGAATACCTCAAAGAGCTCTTGCTTTCCCTTGAATCTCTGCTCTGAAATCCTTCTCCTTGCTCCTTTCTTCTTCTCCTTCTTCAAGCCTTCACAAATGCACACAAGATCACTAAAACAAACACTCAAGATCGAATTAGGGTTTTCTCACAGCTTTAGAGGGTGAAGAAGGCGAGATTGGGGGCTATAAGGTGGCTTAAATAGTGGGCAACCCGGGGATTTAGGGTTTCTCCCAGACGGACAGACTCGCCGAGTCCAGAATATGGACTCGCCGAGTCGCCAGCTAATCACGTGCTCGAAATCCCGACCCTACTCGGCAAGTCAGGCTATGAACTCGCCGAGTCCCTCTTGCAAAACTTCAAAATAAATGCCAAGGAATTATCATATTGGAGACGGGTCGTTACACTTTGCTTGAAATCCACAGATATGCAACCTCCTTGGCCTTCTCTAAGCTGGAACCGCCTTCTACTTGAAAAACCAACCCACAAAGATCAAATAATGGCTTCTTCCCTCTCACAAATGCTCAAGCACTTCTAGGGTTTCTCTCAAGGGTCTGGTAGCCGCAAATGGTGGCTATAAGGGTCCTTAAATAGGTCTCAAACCCGAGAAATTAGGATTTCTTTCGGCAGCTCTGACTCGGCGAGTTCACTTCCCTGACTCGTCGAGTCCAATCCTTTTCCACGTCACCCATTCGCGACCTGACTCGACGAGTCTAAGCACCAACTCGTCGATTCACCTCAATACAATTCAAATTACAATATAAATTAACGTACCTGAGAAATCGGGTGTTACAATCTCATAATACGAATTGAACACTCGTTATTGGGATAATTAGTTCACTTGATCACTACAATTAAAAGTCTAAACAATCAATGGATTAGTTATCTAAACCCAGAAACTTGTCAATTTAGGAATCGTTGAATAGCGAATAAATATCCATTGCACTTAGTAGTTAACCAAAAGTACATGAAGTGATTCGTTTCCAGTACGTTTATCTAGTTAGTTTAGTAATTGATTTAGTTGAGTTTTATAATCAAAACCCCCTTTTATTGATTTTGTTTATTTAGTATAAACTATAATCAAATATTCTAATGCTAATTCAGTACCGTTCCCCTTGAGTTTGACATCTTTGTTTATTAAAACTATATTATACTGGATCAGGTTTATTGTCTGTAAGGAATGATTTAGATGTAATTGACTAGAAATTATAAATTCTTGAGGAGCTTTATAAATTTATATATTTCAACAATCAATCAATAACCACTTTGGGAACTGGGTATGCCATTTTGATTATAGTTTTTGTCAGTAATATATATATATATATATATATATATATATATATATATATCAACGTGTTAATATATCTTCAAATTTCCAGGCACTATGTTTATTTAAATGATAGATTGATTGTTGTCAAGTACGCTCCTTTGAATGTCTTCCTCTTGTATTTGGTGTAAATTGCTATAGACTATTATGGTAACTGTTTTAATCAACAAACAAGAATTCACAGTACTTTTAATGTTTTTTGCTTCAAGGAAATGTAAGAAGAGATCGTTTAAGGTGAACTTTATAACTTTTACTTTGTATGAATGAATTTTCTTTTACATAAAATTGTTTTGTTAAGTTGTCATTTTTGAAAAATATGTTTTACATTAGTTTGTTTAGGTTCGACGATATAAAAATGGAGCTTTATTATGTTATTCAACCGAGGTGCAACAAACCTTAGGATTAGGTTCGACGATATAAAAATGGAGCATTGTTATGTTAATCAATCGAGGTGCAACAAACCTTAGGATTGACCCTGCCCAATGACTTTTGTGATGATCTCATTTTTTTATCGGTGGCTCATCCACTATACATTAAGATGTATAGTCGAATATTTAGAAATGACTTAAAAGTAAATCTAAAGGAACTTGTTGTAGGGTTGGGAACAAAAGAATTTTTTGAATCGATATGAATCATGGATCTAATTGAAATATTGTGTGATCACTTTTTGAATATGATATTTCGACTTTATACTTGGGTTATACGAAATCCAGATTATGAGGATAATCCTTCAAGGAACAATTTCATATCTAGACACCGATATGAGACCATGAACTAGAGTTTTATAGAATCCGATTGGTAATCTATAAATTGCATTACTAAAATGACATGGTGACCGTGAAATCACCAACAATTGTGTGAACGTTTTGATATGATATTTATACATACATACCTATTTACATACATAAGTACGTGCATACATACAAATATATACACATACCTACATATATGTATACATATATGTACACATACACACACAAGTATGTGGGTGGAAACCCTTATGGGAAAACCACAAGTCATATGAACTTCTATTACTAAAATCATCTTGGATTAGAAGGTATTACATGGCATAGCCTTGTACAAAAATCTTAAAGATCCTAAACTTCCTAAGTATAGAAGTAGCCACCCTTTCATGACATTCTGTCACTATAAATTATAAAGGAGGAGGCCTCCTGCCGCTTGCACGACCGCAAGTAAGTATGTTCTTGGGGATCGGATACTCATCTCTCCATGAGTTCACAGGAGAATAAACCCGCAAGTAAAATTGTTGGCCTAAATATTGTCGAGCCCAATTCTGAGACCTCCAATTCCACATCCCTACATTATCCAATGGCACATACAATGCGGTCCACGATTTCGGATATACCTATATGATAATAAACACTTGTATAGTTAACAAAAAATTCAAATTGTCTTGTAATTTATCGGGTTAGATACAAGACATAGCAATGTACTTTCAATATTTATCTATTATAGCATTTTACTTTCATTTCATCATATTACAAAATCATACTTTAAAAAATTTAACAATTATAATGATTGTCTATCATATATAAATAAATTTCATTGCTATAACATAAGTTCTTAAAGTAATTTATTCTAATCAAAATATTTATAAAAAAAATTTAGTAAACTTTTTTTTTTTTTTTTTTTTTTTTAAAGTTGACAAGTGGAAATGAAAATGTGATATTTGAAATAAAAAAAATAAAAACAGAAATAAACTATTAAAATATTTTTCATAGCCTTAAGATAAATACCTGAACCGTAGAGCGAGTAATCCCATCTTTTAAATTGTATCTTGTTCTGCTAGCAGCTGACCATTGCCCTACATCCATCCTGTTTACTCCATCCATTTTCAGTATTGACATTTTCAAACTCAGATTTTTTATTAATCTAAAAAAGTTAGCAACGCTTACCCGACGACAAAGAAGAAGGAGCCATCAATGTGCCATGATTGTACAGTATCTTCAGAATTCTCAAACACAATCTCAGCAAACGATCTGAAATCAGCAGCCATGACGGAAGTCCGGAGGATACCACCACCACTACCACCGGTGGGGCTGTCTGGAATTGTTCCAAGGGAAAACACGCCGGGGATCTTGAAGTAATCAGCAATCTTGAGAGGTGTGTCCGCCGGAATAAAAGACACGCTATTGACGGCGTACCTCTGTTTCCCATTTATAATCGGAGCAGAGTTTGCAAGCCTGATTGTTCGAGTGCAGTTAATCGTCCCGTAATGGTACGACCCTTGTGGGTTTGGCCTCGGTCCATTTGCCTTCAAGTTTTGCCTAACTGATCGAGCTTGATTTAATGACCAATCGAATTGCCCAGTTGGGCCACCAGGTGGAGGAGCCGGAAAAGTTCCCGGAGAGTTACTGTAATGAAGAGTGCAGGATGAGGCGAGGGCTTGAGGGGTGAATCGGGTTGAGAAGACCATGTAGTAATCATGCGGTGGTTGATCGGCGGTGACCAAAACGGAATACGACTGACCCAGATGGATATCGAGAGAAGAGTATGTGTTCTGAACAGTATGAGTCCCTTCCACCTCAACCAGCAGCATCTTATGGTTCTGGATTCTGAAATTGATCGATGTCGTAAGCCCCACATTCGAAATTCTCAACCTGTAAGTTTTCCCTGGAGAAAAAAAAAATTCGAAATTTATTGAATCTGGATAACAATGTAAACATTCAAGAAGATGATTATGTACCTGGATCAACTGTGAATTTAAGTCTATTAGGTCCACGGCCGTTGATGAGAATACCATCGGGGAATGGAAGATCATGTCCGCCGTCTAAAATTGCTTTCAAATCCTGAACAATTTCCTATCAGCTGATTACAATAAACGTAACTGAAAGTCTGAAACTAGAAAGTAGAAACTAAGAAGTTAATTACGGTGTTGTTTTGCTTGAACCAGTCACCGGCGATGATGGTGAAATCTCCGGCAGGTGGTGGGAATGGGACGGGGATCAAAGGGCGGCTGGAGATTGTGATGCCGCCAAAGCCTCCGGCAGCCCTATGAAAAGCAAGGGAAGGGAAGTAGAAGAAGCTTCCGATTTGATCCTTGATTTGAAGATTGTATGTGAAGTTTTGACCAGGTGGGATGGGGCAATTCGTGCCATAAACTCCATCTTGCCATGAATTTCTTTTCTGTTGTATCCCGTTCCTGATCATGATTTCAAATTTCAAATATTGCATTCGTGATCATTGCAATTTGAAAATATACAAAATTAGAAAAGCTAAATCAAACACAAATAAGAAATTAGAAGTAACCAGGTAATGAGGAATGGTTCGGGCAAGCTATTGTGAACATTAACAATCACATTGTCATCAGTCATCCAATCGATTTGTGGGCCCGGAAACTGCCCGTTTATGAATATCCCCTGCAACTCCCCGAAGTGTATGAATTCAAAATGTACACTAGAGTAAGAATTAAGAAATTAATGAAGATTGAAATACATACCTGTTGTTTAACTCCAAGAGGAGATACATCACCATAAGTAACATTCCAGTCGAAGAATCTAGTAGGGGCTTCTCCATTAATGGTTTCAGCCATTGATATGAACATGAATATCATCAATGACTTCTTCATACCCCATTGCTTCATCTTCTCTGAATCGATGAGAGGTAGAACAGGGTGATAAATAGACAATGAAATCGAAAAGGATAAAAATGGAGGGGGAGATATCTACAGATTTTCAGATCTAAGTTCAGAAGCATATTGTTAAAGTTAGAAGTAGAGTGTTAGAGTTAAGTTAGGAAAGTAGTAGTTATCGGTTAGAAATTATGTGTTAAGAAGCAATTAGTTAGACACTAGCACTCTTTTATAGTTGCAACATCATTTATTTTCTTCTTTATTTGTTCCTCTGGATTTCTATCTTTTATGTTATGTTACTTCTTTATAATATCAGAGCGAACCAAACAAATGAAGCATTGATGATTTTATAGCATAGCCAAGAAAGATGGTGGATTTGGGAGCTAATTTATGATAGCCAATATTTCGGTCGAAAGGTAGTATAAACATCCAAATGTGTGGAGGGTGGATTAATTAGGCAGGATATTGAATAAATTTTCGAATGGAGATCGAAAAAAGAGCTATTAACAAAAATCATCATATACTACCCACCACTTTTTCATATTTTATCATAAAATGATCACTTAAATTGATCAACACAAAAGACAATTTATTACAAAAAAGAAAAACCTCAGTAATTTTAGCTATGAATTAGTGAATATACTAAATTCATGAGGATTATATATTTTTTTCTCAAGAAAACTGAAAAACGCATTTTTTTTTTTACAAAATCGCAATTAAACTCAAAAGTTTGAATTTTTGAAACTTATCTAAGATAAGTATTTCTAAAAGCAAAAAGAAAAGGAGGTGATATTGAAACAACTAAGAGCATCTCCAATCCATTCCTATTTTTCATTATTTTCTTTATTTCTTTTTTTATTCCTCTCTAACCATATCCCATTTATTACTTTATTTTTTGGGGAAATGAATAGTGTAACACCATATATGGTGTTATTCTATTCATTTCCTCCAAAATAAGGATAAACTTTAAGTTGTCGGTTTTAGTCTCTTTTTTTTATATATTTATACACTTCTAGTTTATTTTTATCTACTAATAATAATTAAATGTAATATATTTAATACTTAGAATATTATGTTATATATTAAATTATATTAATTAATTATAAACATAAAGTTTGTTCTTTGTTTATCAAACTTATATAAAAAGTTAAATACATATTGAAATTTTAAAACACGATAATGTATTTTACAAAAGCTTACAATTAAGTATTATAAATAAAATTTTATTTATTTAATATTATTATAATAAAAAAATATAAATTATATATTTGTTAAAACCAAATTAATGAAAGGGTGTGTATGATAATTTATATAAGTGGAACATTGGAGCATACTAGGAATATACTTTTTTAGGGTAAAAATGGAGTAAAAATAGAGTATGATTGGAAATGAAAAACACTATTTACCTTATTTTTGGAGAAAAAATGAAAATGAATTGGAGATGATCTAAACCTACACAAATTCAAATCTCAACAAAAACAATTAACAATGATTTTTTATTTATCTATTTATTTTATATTTGTTTAAGCTTTTATGAAAAAAATGATTATAATAAGATTTAAACTCATACCTTAAACTTTAGAAGATGTCTCAACAAAAACAATTAACAATATTTTAATTTATTATTTTCAGTTTTCATGTTAAAAAATTGGTTTTAATGAAATTTGAATTCGTAGTAACCCAAGTTTAAAAGCTATGTGGGCTTCCATGTTATATATTCAAATCAGAAATCTCTAGAAAAATTTTAAAATTTTAGTCAAATTTATGGAAAAGTCCCAAATTAAATTTTGTTTATAGAAAAGCACAAAATACCGGCTAAAATTTCGACAAAACCCTTTTTGGCCGGTTTCTTAGATTTAGCCGGTATTCTGTCATTTTTTGTTAGTTTGCTCAAAATATCAGGACTTTTTTGAAAATTACCCGATAACCAAAATATTAGGATTTTTCTGAAAATTATTATGGACTTAATAAATATTATTATTAACAAATCATTTATAAACATAACAATTTTTTTATTATAAACAAAGTAAATACATTTGTTTCTAATTTCTAGGAATAGAATGGTCGACTAGGTCTATTGTTTGTTGACCACTTCAAACTCCTTAATTATGTTCCTCCTATGTATCGTTGTGGATGTTATAGTGAGATATACTATGTACATTTCTTCAATTAAATACAAGAGTTGATAATATTTATTAATACACAATCAATAAGTGTCTACTTTCTATTATGTGTGACGCTATAGGATCATATATTATTAGAAAATATCATTACATAATGATTCTTGAAAATATATAGATCTTTCATTATGTTCTTTAACCTAAATACCACCTAACCTCCATACATTACCATGTGAGGTATGGATGTTAGGTGGTAGTTAGGTTAAAAAACATAAGAGGAACACCAACCTTAGAGGAACACTTATCGACTACATCTCACCATGATACCCACAACGATGCATATGCGGAACGTAGAGAGTTTGATGTGGTCAATAAGCAATAGAGGAGTATTTAGACCACCGATTTATTCCTAGAAATTAACAACAAGTGTATTTTTTTTATAATAAAAATATTTGTTATGTTTATGAATGATTTGTTAATAATAATATCAATTAATTCCATGGTAATTTTCAAAAAAATCCCAATATTTTGGTTATCAGACAGTTCCTGGAAAAGTCCTAAAATTTTAAGCAAACTAATGAAAAAAGACAGAATACTGGCTAAATCGGTGAAACCGGCCGAAAAGGGTTTTTTCGAAGTTTTAATCGGTATTCTGTGTTTTTCTTTAAACAAAATTTAATTTGGGATTTTATCATAAACTGGACTAAAATTTTAGGACTTTTATAGAGATTTCCCTATTCAGATCTCAACAAACTAATTAATAATTATTATTTTCTATTTTTAGCTTATATGTTAAACTTTTATAAATTATGCATCTCAGTCATTAGACTTCTTTTAAACAACAAACTGTTTTGTACTTAGGAGCTAATTTTAAAATTTTCACAAATGCACATTACACACATACACACAAAAGAAATTGACAGATTTAACTTTTTCTTGCAGCTTATTACTACCATGTAATTTTCTTTAGAGGCTCTGAGAGTAATAAGAATCATTCACACATACATTTTTATTTTCTATATATTGTTATTAATTTTACTTTATGTAACAATTCTAAAATGAAATTAAAGTAAATATACAAATGTCTTAATTATTTATTGTATTACTTGAAGGAGAATATATATATATATATATATATATATATATATTGTAAAGCCCTTATATATATATATATATATATATATATATATATATATATATATATATATATATATATATATATATTGTAAAGCCCTTTAATACAATTTTCTGGAACAGTGCTTTGTAGGACCAAAAGAGAACATATTTTGTCAAAGTTTGGCTCTTTATTATTATTTAGACTTATAAATAGCAATCTACTTTAAAAATGATATATAAGATTTAATTTTTATGTTCAAATGTAACAAACATTCAATAAAATGCAAAACAACCACATCGTTAACACATACACATAATGCACATGATTGTAAAAATATACATAGATGCACAAGATTGATCTTTGTTATAAAAAGTTACAGAAATGGACCATCTATGTTGTAACGTCCCATAAATACCGAGTAAAATTTTCATTTTTATTAAGTCAAAACCATTCATTCATTATTCCAAAAGACGATCAGAGTAAAAGTATTTTCAAAACATCATAGTAAAATCATAAACAATCATTGCATAATAGTCTTTAGGGGATGCTGTGTATTTAAGCCGAACCTTTCCTTTTGAAACCAAAAGTACATAAAAGCATTTAAACACAAAAACATAAGCACAAAGCTTAGTGAGTTCTCAAGAGTACCACATACAACACACATATATAAATATAACAGCATGTGGCTATGTCGGGTCCATATCAAGCCCCACGTCTGTATTAATCCCGAGTCCATAATGACTCCATGTAACAGTATGTAGCTGTGTTGGGTCTATATCAACCCATGGGCTTGTATCAACTCCGAGTCCATATTGAATCTGAGCCCAAATTAGCTCCATGTGTATAACATATAATTCTACCAGTACCAATCACATAGAAAATCAAGCACATATAAACATATCAACAAGTGTCACAAAGACAACTATCATCCTACAACCATAATCCAGTGGGTCGGCATTGGTGCCTTCGACCTACGAGTACAGTGAAGAGACTCACCTAAACTATTCAACATAAGCCCAATAGCTACCTCAACAACAAGACATCCAACCCAAGCTTCCTAAAGCCAAACGGAAAATCAATCCTTAGCCAAATGCTCAATTATACTCAAGTTTGACCAAAAGACAAACTAGTCAACAAGTCAACAGTCAAAGTCAAAGTCTAAGTCAAAATTGCCAATCAGTATCCCTCCACGCCGTGGCCTTCCTTGGATATGTCATGGGCACACAATGCCAAAATAATCGCTAATTCCCCAATCGACATGCTGTAGCAGCCTAAGGCCACCCTGTGGGGACTGGTCTGAACAACTCAAACGAGCTTAATCTGTTTTCTCCCGATTCTAAGAGCTCTAAAGCTTAGATTTGATCCTTTCCCATGTATTAATGGATAAAGTTTCTAACTTTATCCATTAGGAAGGTCCAAACCACCAAGATATAGACTTTAAGTCTCAAAGGGACCCAAAAAGCATCATTCTCAACTTAATTCATTAATTCCAAGTGTCCCATTTCCAGATCTGAATCAACAAGATGTCTAGAGCGATAAAGTTTCCAACTTTATCCATAGTTATTCCTAAATCATACTAGATCTAAAATTTAATACACCAATATGGACTAAAGGACCAAGATAACTTGCATGACTAAAAGGGAAGGCAAAAGATCATAACTTTCCTAGTCCATGAGGTCCAAGAAAAATTCCAAACTGATCAAAAGATGTTGGAGTCCACTAAACTCCAAGATCACCTATAAAATGGACCAAAAGTGCGAAACACCTTAAAAAGACAAGATCTAAATAACTAGATAGCGAGATTTGAACTTTATACTTACAAACGTCCAAAAATATAATGTCTTTGATGGATCTAAACTTGAAGAATCATTCCTTACAACTAAAAGAGCCTTATTCATCTTTAACTTCATCAAAAATATCATAAAAAGCACTCAAAAGATGAGAGAGGAGAGGGGAGGAACTCAAATCTTGAAAGTGGAGGATAAGATTTCTCCCAAGAGGTTCTAGAGGTAATGTAGACTGATAAAATCCCCAAAAATACAGGAAATTAAGCTTAAATACATTGAAAACCCTAAAAATCATGAACTTGGGCCTGACTGATTGCCACGTCGTAGCCACAACTTTTCATCCAAATCCATCTCAACTTCAAATAACCATAACTTCTTCGTTTTAATGCCATTTTCAGCGATCTTTATATCCATGGAAAGGTATTGACAAGCCCACACTTTTATCTAGTTAATTTTGGCTTAACACATGTCGAACTAAAAACCATAATCCATGAAGAAAGCCCAAAATATCACTTTTACCATATTGCCCTTATTCTTCCAAGCACAAATTGAAGGCTTTTGTAACATCCCTAAAATAGTGTTAAAATTTTTCATTTTTATTTTAATCGAAAACTATCAAGTAGTCATAAGAAACCAACGAAAGTATGTCAAATAAGAGTTATTATCAGAGTACACATCAAAATCATAAGGAAAATACGTCACACGGGTGGATGTAAAGAGATCAGGCCTGACCCTTTCCTTTTTATACTGGATGTACCTGAAATCACAAACAAACTGTAAGCACAAGCTTAGTGAGCTTCCCAAAATACCACATACAATATATATATATATATATATAATATAACAACATGTGGTTGTGTCAGGTCCGTATCAACCCAAAATAACAGTAAGTATCCATGTCGGGTCCGAATCAACCCCTTGGGTCCATATCAACGTTGAGTCCATAATGACTCCGAGCCCAGATGAGATCAATACATAAATCATACAATCACATCATACAAAATCATATGTAGGGTTGCCAATTCTCGACACGAAACGCGACACGACCCGCGACACGACACGAAATAAATGGGTTTGGGTTGAGTTTTTCAACCCACCAACCCGCTAACTCGCCAACCCGCCAACCCGTTTATATTCTTAATAAAAAAATTATTTTATTTTTAAATGTATTTATGTATCAACTATTAATATTTAATAAGTATTATATAATATATACCACTGATTCATAGATCATTTGACTGTTTTGACATTTTGACTCGTAGTGGATGGTCTAAGGTCGTAAGTCGTAACCTATAAGGCTAAGTCTGTAGCATGTTTCTATAAATGCTTTTAATTTACATTTGGATGTTTAATACTTAAATGTCTAAATTTTGGACCCACGAACCCAAATTTAACCCACGAACCCGCCAACCTGTGAGCCCGTATAAATAAATGGGTTGGCGGGTCATATATGGGTTTATGTTCCAAACCCACCAACCCGTGACCTGTATATTTAAATGGGTCGTGTTTGGGTTGGCATATTTTGACCCGCCAACCCGTGAACCCGCGACACGCCAACCCGAACACGAAACGATTGCCAGGCCTAATCATATGACAACATACAATTTTACTCATATAATATAGTGGGTCGACCTTGGTGTCATCGGCCCACATAAAGTGGTAAGAAGACTCACCTCACAGACAGACGAAAAGCTAAAATAACATGCTGCTCCGAACCCCATGCTACTGGTCACCTTTACAAATAACAGTGACCAAAACTTAGACTACCACTCAAATACCTAACATACCCCTAGGTCAAACCCTAGTTAAAATCCAGTTCAAAGTCAACTGAGTCAGCTGAGCTGAATTAGTGAGCACGTAGGCTTACTGCATGGGGATCAGGGAGCTGACCATGTACAAGCAACGTACCCCCAGGTACGCCGAACATATGCGACTGCTCTCCACTTGAGCCATTACGTGCTTATTCCTTAGCATTTACATCCAAAATCCAGATCTAGGCTCAAAAAGATGTCCTTAACCATAAAGTTTCCAACTTTATGGTTTGGCATGGCTATTAAGACCTTAGCTCCAAAAATTCTAAATTCTTAACCCATTAAAACACTTTAGCACATGCATGAGGAGAAACTAGTGACCAAAAGCACATTTTTATGACCTAACACCCCTTAAAACCTCTGAAAGGACGAATCAAATGTCTTGGAGTACTTCTTACTCACAAGGATCAAGTTTGGGAAAAAGGTGACAACTTTAGGCTAGAACTAAATTCATATGAAACATACACCAAGATTGAAGCTTTTACCTCCACAAGATGCACAATGAAAAGAAAATGTTGGATCCAAAGCTTTGAGTGAAACACCACAACCTCAAGGTTCTTCCTTCTACTCCAAGGCTCCAAAATGACACCAAAAAGGGCTCTTCAAGCTTCATAATTCACTCACAGACTTTAGGGTTTCAAAATGAGGAAGGGGATGGAGATAAGATGGTGTATGAGTCCATAAAGGTGCTTAAATAGGGTCCAAACTCTAAAATTTAGGGTTTGCACCCTGGCTGTGCAGGCCCTGCGTACTAGTGTACGCTTAGCGTACTAGCATGGAACCTAGTATGCCCAACATACTAAGTTGCATCCGGATTTTACAAAAATGCCATTAGGGACTATTCTTGCAAATAAAACACAATACCAAGGGTTAAAAGTGAATACCTAGAAATTAGATGTTACAACTCTCCCCCACTTGAACTAGATTTCGTCCTCGAAGTCTGCTGCCGCGAATAAATCTAAGTAGTGCTCTCACATCTCTGCCTTAGGCTTCCACGTGCATTCAAAACCCTTCCAATGTTTCCACTGTAACTTAACCATGGACACTTCTCTATTGCGCAAAGCCTTCTTTTTCCGATCTAAGATCATCACTGGTTTCTCTAGATAATTTAAGCGATCATCAACCTGAATATCATCCAGAGGAACAACTGTAGACTCATCGACCACACACTTCCGAAGCTGAGACACATGGAAGGTGTTATGGATATGGCTGAGCTCGTAGGGCAAATCCATCCGGTATGCAACCTTGCCCACCCGGGTTGAAATCCTGAAAGGTCCAATGAATCTAGGGCCTAGCTTTCCCCACTTTCGAAATCGGATGACACCTTTCCAAGGTGACACCTTCACAAGCACCAAGTGTCCTACCTCAAACTCGAGGTCCGAATGTCATCGATCTGCATAACTCTTCTGTCGGCTATGCGCGACTGACAACCTATTGTGCACCTTCTGAATGAACTAAGTAGTCTTGATTACAACCTCTGTACTCCCCATGACTCGATGCCCGACCTCCCCCCAAAAAACCAAGGTCTTGCACCTTCTTCCATACAACATCTCAAAAGACGGTCGATCCATACTGGCATGATAATTGTTGTTATAGGAGAACTCTGCCAGTGGGAGGTAAGTATCCCAACTCCATCCAAAATCTAGCATACAAGCCCATAACATATATTTGAGCATCTTAATCGTCTGCTCGCTTTGGCCGTTATTCTGGGGATGGTATGCTGTACTAAAATGCAGCTGAGTACCCAACTCCTCATGAAACTTTCTTCAAAACCTAGAGGTGAAACAAACATTCCGGTCTGAAACCACCAAAACTGGCACCCCGTGTCGAACTACCACCTCCCGAACATAGATGTCGGCTAACTTCTCAGCGAATATGCTCTCATTAATCGGTGTGAAATGTGCACTGTTAGTCAGTCTGTCAACAATGACCCATATAGAATCAACACCATGTGTCGTCCTTGGCAATTTTGTGATGAAATCCATAGTATTCTCCTCTCATGTCCACATGGGAATGAGTAAGGGCTGAATCTTAGTATGGGGTCTCTGGTGCTCGACTTTAATTTTCCAGCAAATCAAGCATCGCTCAACAAATGAGGCTATCTTCATCTTCATACGTGGCCACCAGTAGCTCAATCTTATATCCTTGCACATCTTCGTGGCCCCTGGATGGATAAAAAACTTTGACTTATGCGCCTCCTCCATAACTGTCTGTCTCACCAAACCTGATGTCGGAACCCAAACTCTGACACACTAAGTCAACAATCCACGACTGTCCCTAAAAAATAAGGGAATCTGCCCCATGATTCGCTCGACCTTCCAATTCCCCCTTTTTAACCCCTTTACCCGAGCCTTAGCCTCCCTGATCAAATCCAACAAAGATGATGTGACAACTATCCGCAAGCACATATCTGTTGGATTAGGTGTCTAAGCTCATAACTATAATTGGTATGTACTTGATTTGATAGTAGCATGATCCTTTTGGGTTGCCTTCACCATAACAACTTGACATGATAACTTTTGGAGAAAGAGGTTAATAAATGATTTATTAATATATTATAAGAATAATATATTAATTATATATCATATTATTTAATTAGTATTAATTAGAAATTAATTTGGAATTAATTTTGGGATTAAAGGAACTGATTAAAAGAACGAGGACCATTTTTGCAAATCAATGATAGTTATAGAGTTGGGCTGATGGATTCCCTTAGAAGGGAGTGGAAGAAATCTATAGGAGGCCCTATAGAATTTCGTCCAAGGATTCTTGATCAAAGGTCCATGGACTGCTTAAGGCCTAATCAAGGAAATTAGGGTTTCCACCTGAAAACCCTAGCAGCCTTAGCTATATAAGGAACCCCTAGCATAGCATTTTCGGCCCTATGATTTCTTAGAAAACCCTAGCCAAAAATTGTAGTGCTTTACCAACTATCTCCTCTCATCCTTTACTATTGGTGTTTGTGACTTCGTTAGTTGTGCAACACTTGAGGCACTAGGCTTTCAAAGGTCAAGATCAAGCAAGGTAATCTTCTAACCCTAGTTTTCATATGGATTTTGAAATTATATGCTAGTATTAGGGTTATTGCTTTTAAATTTCTATTTACATGTATAACTAGTGAAAAACTTAGATCCAAAATAATTAGGGTTGCATGATCACATAGGAATGTTGATATGCTCAAAACCCATTAGTGGTATCAGAGCCTATGATGTTTTTAAGTTATATTTGATGCAATAGTGATCTATCCAAAACGAAAGCAAAACAGAATTCACATTCTGTATGAAAAACTCGACGAGTTATATGATGAACTCGACGAGTCCATGCCCTGACTCAACGAGTTGGCTCGTCTGTTAGCTGATTTTTTGATTTTCAGATTTATTTTGGATTAGGATAATTAACATAATTCGTTTTTATCACTTTAAACTAAATTTTCTAAATGGTAATCTGATTTCCTTATCTAATAAGATGGATTTGGTCAAATTTTAAGATAATGACAAAATTATTTGATTAATTTAATTATTTGAAATGTAATCTAGTAATTTTGAAAAGTTTCAAATTATACCCTTTAAGTTTTAGAATTTAAAATTTAATTAAAATGTTAATTTTGAAATATTAAATTTCGAAATCCTAGTATTTTAAACGTTTAAAATACATCCTTATACTATTATAATATTAAAAGTTTAATTATATATATATATATATATATATATATATATATATATATATATATATATATATATATATATATAAGATGAGTCAGTCTTACCGTTAGTAGGCCTCATTCACGAAGCCGATCTATAAGGGGGGGGGGGGGATAAGGAAATTGCCTATAAAATGGCGGTTGAATGGGTGTCCACTCTCACCCACCGCTTCTGTGATTGGTGGAGGGTTGTTAGCTGAACGGGTAGGACAGGACATTAAACTCCCATTAATAAGTATAAAGATCTATACAAATTAACTAAATGTTTTTATAAATTCTCAATCTTAGTTACATTGCACTTTGCCAAGTCGTTAGTGGAGCGTGTGTGGTTAACCGACACACTAACTTGGACTAACAAAGGGTGGCAATGGGTAACTCGTAAATTATCATATATCAATGGAGCGTGTGTGGTTAACCGACACATTGACTAGGTGGTAAATGACATCGAGTATACCGAGCTAATTTGCATGGTTATTCACACCTTGTTTGTGATCCTCGGTATCCCAGTCACAAACTTGAAGGGCATAATCGAGATTAAACATGCCATTGAAGATTTCAATGATTCTCAAAGATCTAGGAATTTCATTTGAAACCTAATTCATTTTAAAATTTTGTTTTTCGTGGTGGAATTGGTAAATAATCATTTACCTACCTTCAAATAATTTACAACTGGATTACGGCATCCCTTTTCTGAATTGTGAATTATTGTGTTGGGTCCTAGCCTTAATATTTTATTTGGGTGTTATATTAAGGATTTCCTATCTAATCAATAACTTGTTTTTCTTCTTTTTCAGATGTCTGGGCCAAACAATGTTTCTGGCTCAAACTCCTCCAACAACAACTCCTCGAACCCACTCTCGCTCCTGAACATTTATGGGAGGGTTACATTTGATGGATCCAATTTCAATGATTGGATTAGAAATATCATAATGGCCTTACATTACGAGGATAAGGAAAATATTCTTGACAAAGAACTGGTCAAGATAGATGAAGCCACTTCTACTCCCGAAGAAATGGCTGAGTATAGGGCTAAATGTAAGGAAACGACCAAAGCGTTGTGCATTATGGTGGCCACTATGACTCCTAAGCTGCAATGGTTCTATGAGGACTATTGGCCTTACGAGATGTGTTAGGACTTGATGGAAAAGTACCATCAAAGAGCATGTCAAATAGTCACCTTATTCACAACAACCAAGATGAAGGATGAAGAGTCCATCATGACCCACCTGCAAAGGATGCAAAGGCATGTGGATCGTTTGCTCAAGTTGAATGTCAACTTTGATGAAGAACTGGCTATAGACATAGTCTAGCTCTCTTTGCCTCCCTGATATGATCAGTTCAAGATGAATTATCATCTGGAGGAAGTCACCTTGAGCAACCTTCAAGGTTTGTTAAGAACCGCTGAAAGTGGATTAAAAGGAAAAGTGTTGAATCCACTCCCGATGCTACCGCAGTCCTGGCTATTGGACATGGAAAGGGGAAAAAGAGGAAAGCTCCCTCAAAGAACTGGAAGGGAAAGTCTCATGATGGATCTTCTTGAAGTGGATCCATAGGAAAAACCGGTTCTGCCCCTCCCTCCTCAGATCCAAAAGAAGCAACATGCTTCTACTGCCATGAAAAGGGGCATTAGAAACGAAGCTGTCCGAAGTACTTACAGGACATCAAGGATGGGAAGATAAAGACCCTACTATTCTGTCTAAAAACTCATCACATGCTAGTTCTTGGGTCCTTGATACAGGATGTGGTTTTCACATTTGTTATGACTTGCAGGGACTAAGAAGAAGTAAGGATGTGGAGCATTGGAAGATGAACCTGATAATGGGCAATAGGAAATCGTCGCCCGTTACCAAGATTGGAGTTTACTCTTTAGTGATTAGCAGTGGGTTAGGTTTAGATTTGAATGATTGTTGCTACTCGTCAGAAATGACAAGGAATATTATTTCTTTTCATGGTTTTTATAGACAAGGCTTTAAATATTCGTTTAATAATGAAAGTGGTTCTATAAATGCTTATTATAATGGTATTTTTTATTTTTAAGCGTTGCCTTGTAATGGTGTATATGAAACTATGATGGTTGTAGATAACTTAGGAAATAATGTATTGCATATTGATTCGTCTAATGGTTGAGACAAGGCATGCTTGTGGCATTGTCGTCTTGGACATGTCAACAAGAAGCACATTGCCCAACTCCAACAGGATGGAGTGTTGAAGTCATTTAACCTTAGGTCAGATGACACGTGCGAATCATGTTTACTTGGGAAAATGACTAAATCACTTTTCATTAGTGCTTGTGAAAGAGGTGAGGGATTGTTAGATCTCATACGCACAAATTTTTGTGGCCCTTCAGATCCACCACAAGGGATGCAAATTGCTTCTATGTGACTTTCACTGATGATTATAGCAAATATGGATATATCTACTTGATCAGACACAAGTCAGAAATCTTTGAAAAGTTCAAAGAGTTTAAGCAAGAAGTAGAGAATCAATTGGGCAAGAAGATACAGATGCTCAGATCTGATAGATGGGGTGAGTATCTTAGTATCCAGATCTACGACTATCTTAAGGAACATGGAATTGTTTCACAATTGGCACCTCCTAGAACACTAAAACTTAATGGTGTGGCTGAGAGGCATAATCGAACCTTGTTAGATATGGTTCGTTCCATGATGAGTCGAGATTCGCTACCAATTTCATTATGAGGGTATGCCTTAGAGACTGTTGCCCATATTCTTAATCTAGTCCCAACAAAGAAGGTTGCCAAAGCACCTCACGAGATGTGGACATGGAAGGTTCCCTCATTAGCACATATCAAAGTTTGGGGTTGTGAAGATTTTGTACGAGAGACTCACGACATGCTTGAACCGCGAAGTGAGTGGTGTATTTTCATCGGCTATCCACATAAATCCTTTGGATATATGTTCTACAGACCTAGTGAGAATGTGGTCTTCATAGCACGGAGGGGAGTCTTTTGTGAGAGAGAACTCATATGCCAAGAGGACAGTGGGAGGACAATTGATCTTGAAGAGATTCAAGAGTCAAACGGTGAACGAACCTCTAACACTAGCGCTCAACCTGAGGAAAAGATTCTTGTTAAACCAGTTGACGATTCGTTACCTCTTAGACGTTCCAGTAGAGTTAGAATTCCACCTGTATTATATGGTTTCCATATAACTACAAAGGGTGATACATTTATCAGTGTTGGTACACTGATGAATTTGGATGAACCCGCTAACTACAAGGAAGCCATGGCGGGCCCAGAGTCTGCCAAGTGGAAAGAGGCAATGGGTAGCGAGATCCAGTCCATGTATGACAATCAAGTTTGTAACTTGGTTGACAATGTACCATGTCGAAAGAGAGTTGGGTGCAAATGGATCTTCAAGAAGAAGACCGACATGGATGGAAAGGTGCAAACGTTCAAGGAACGACTAGTTGCGAAGGCCTTTAATCAAACCCCAGGGGTTTACTACGATGATACCTTCTCACCAGTGGCCAAGATCAAGTCTATTAGGGTTATGTTAGCCATCACTGCGTTTGATGATTATGAAATCTGGCAGATGGATGTCAAAACCGCTTTTCTTAATGGGAAGTTGTCTGAAGATGTTTACATGTGTAAGCCAGAGGCTTTTATGGATACTAAATACCCCAATAGTGTGTGCAAGCTTGAGAAATCTATCTATGGATTAAAGCAAAGATCTCGCAGATGAAATCTTTGCTTCGATGAGAAAGTCAAAGATTTTGGTTTCTCTAGGAGTGAGGATGAGTCCTGTGTATATGTCAAAGCTAGTGGGAGTATTGTTAGATTTCTAGAATTGTATATCTTTGACATACTGCTCATAGGAAACGACGTTCCAAGCTTGCAGGAGGTTAAGTCTTGTCTTGGAAAGTGTTTCACTATGAAGGATCTAGGAGAGGCTACTTATATTTTGGGGATAAGGATTTTGAGAAATAGGAGTAGAAGACTAATTGGACTTAGTCAAAGTACTTACTTGTACAAGGTGCTAAACCTTTTAGCATGGAGAATTCCAAGAAAGGGGAGCTACCTATCTAGAGCAACACTAAACCGAATAAGACTTGGAGTCCGAGTACCGATACAGAGATAGAAGAGATGAGTCGAGTACCATATGCTTCCGCCGTTGGCTCAATCATGTATGCTATGACATGTACTCGCCCTGATGTGCCTTTTTCTTTGAGCATGGTCAGTCTATATCAAGGAAATCTGGGTAAAGCTCACTAGATAGCAGTTAAAAACATTCTTAAGTGTCTACAAAGGACTAAGGACTGGGTCCTTGTGTTTGGTGGATGTGATGACTTAAGAGTCACAGGGTATAGTGATGCAAGCTTTTAGACCGACATAGATAACTTTCGCTCTCATTCGGGCTGGGTGTTTACCCTAAATGGAGGAGCAGTGACTTGGAAAAGTTCCAAGCAAGAGACCGTGGCTGATTCAACGTGAAAATTAGAGTACATAGTTACGAGTGAAGCGTCGAAGGAGGCTATATTGTTGAAGAACTTCATTGGAAACCTTGGAGTTGTACCAGGCATAAAGGAACCAAGGGATCATGGTAGATCCATACACATCGACATAAAATACCACTTCATAAGACATCGGGTAGAAGAAGGACTCCTCATCGTAAAAAAGGTATCTTCTGAAGAGACACCTGTAGATCCCCTCACAAAGAGTCTAAGTAGGATTAAGCACGTTCAACATGCGAGGAGTGTTGGTCTGAAGGACGATATTAGTTTTAGTGATTAGATAGATTTTAGAAACTTGTAACCATATAAATGTAATTGACATTTGATGATTAAGTAGTGGAAGATTTATTCATGAGTAAAGTTTACTATCTTTTGTCAGTTGTTTATTTTGTGTTTCAATTTTGCATGTTTTACTTCCTGAATAATTAGATTGTTCAAAATATCTACAGTCAATCATACTTTGGAAGTAAGTAGTGAATTAAGACTGTCTTGAATTGGCTTGTAGATTATCTAAGTGCTTAGACATAGCAAAGGTTTATGCAATGTTCATGAGTACTCCTGAAATAGGATTTGAGTATTGGATTAAACCCGCAGTCATTTGAATTACTTCATGGAATTTATCACGAGTAATTGTGAGACGATAATATCATATAATCTTTAAACCGAGATATATGAGTAAATAGTATAAGCATATAAGTCAAAGGTTATCTGTTCATTTTATCCAAAGGGGGGTAAAAGCAATATCTTGGGCCCCTCGATGATTTTGTGTTGACTTATGTGCCGGGACCGGTCAGGACTGAATTGATGTGTTTAATTAAGTTCGTTGTCAAACAAATCAAAAATCGGGAAACAATCTATTGGACATTGAGAATGATTCTGTTCCATGTCTTTGTCCACACGATATCTTGCAGAACGTAGGATTATATGACTCCTTTTCTAAAGGATGCATCCTTGGCTAGGTCAGAGTTCGACATCGACTTTTGAAAGCTACGATTGCTAAGTCAGATTCTGAAGTCACATTGGTAATTATAGTTATTAGACTTATCCAAGTGGGAGACTATTGGATTAGGTGTCTAAGCCCATAACTATAATTTGTATGTACTTTATTTGATAGTAGCACGATCCTTTTGGGTTGCCTTCACCATAACAACTTCACAGGATGACTTTTAGAGAAAGAGGTTAATAAATGATTTATTAATATATTATAAGAATATAAATATTAATTAGAAATCTAATTATTTAATTAGTATTAATAACAAATTAATTTGGAATTAATTTTGGGATTAAAAGAACGGGGACTGGTTTTGCAAATCAATGAAAGTTGTAGAGTTCAGCTGATGGACTCCCTTAGAAAGGAGTGGACGAAATCTATTGGAGGCACTATAGAATTTCATCCAAGGCTTCTAGATGGGAGGTCCATGGATTGCTTAAGGCCTAATCAAGGAAATTAGGGTTTCCACCTGAAAAACCTAGCAGCCTCAGCTATATAAGGAACCCCTAGCATAGCATTTCCGACCCTATGCTTTCTTAGAAAACCCTAACCGAAAATTGTAGTGCTTTACCACCTATCTCCTCTCATCCTTTGCTATTGGTGTTTGTGACTCCATTAGAGGTGCAACACTTGAGGCATTAGGCTTTCAAAGGTCAAGATCAAGCAATGTAATTTTCTAACCCTAGTTTTCATATGGATTTCGAAATTGTATGCTACGATTAGGGTTATTGCTTTGGAATTTCTATTTGCATGTACAACTAGTGAAAAACTTAGATCCAAAGCAATTAGGGTTGCATGATCACATATGAAAGTAGATATGCTCAAAACCCATCAATATCTCCAATAGAAGAACTCTCCAACATCTCTATCAAGTGCTCCTCGTGTTGCTCCTTGGTCTTGGAGTAGACCAAGTCACCAAGACATCATCGATGAATACAATCACATACCGATCCAACATCGGTTTGTAGACTCGGTTCATGAGATCCATGAATGTTGCTGATGCATTGGTGAGCCCAAAGGGAATCACCACGAACTCATAGTGACCATAACGAGTCCTGAAGGCTGTCTTTTGTACATCATCATCTTTGACCCTCATCCGATGGTACCCCGATCACAAATCAATCTTGGAAAACCAAGATGCACCCTAAAGCTGATCAAACAAGTCATTAATCGTCGGAAGTGGGTAACGGTTATTCATTGTTAGCTTATTCAACTCCGGGTAATCAATACACATCCTAGGGATGTTATTCGGGTCTGAACCGGACCGAACCGATCCGAACACGAATAACCCGAAACTGAATAAGGGTAATTGCATGGATTGAAAACTAGACTGATTAACCGATACAGGTTCAGTTCGGTTAGAGTATTAATCAGTTCGGTTCGGTTATTACCCGAATAACCCAAATAACATGTACAAGCTGGTTAAGGACCTAATATAACCAAAATAAACCGAATAAACTGTATTTGGATTCTATAACCCAAATAACCCGAATAATAGAATAACAATGTGATTTTATACATCAACATAAGACATTCAAAGACTAACATAACACAATAACATATTGAAAGAATAATGTTTACATAGTAGCTTAACATAATGAGAATCAATTTCTTATTTGAGTTTCTTGAGTTCGATCTCAATTTTCCTTGACAAGACAAAGTAGGAATTCGTGAATCCTTAGAGACAATAAGCAAGGTTTATTTTTTGAAAGTTTGAAACAAGAGGAAGGATCTACATAAGTGATTTCGAGTTTGGAAATAGATGAGAAGATTGATCGATTTTGAAATTACAAGAACGAGCATAGGGGTTTTTGTTCTGTTATGAACGATGATGAAAAAAGTGTGAATCGTGATTTTGATTTCTGTTGATCTGAGAAAGGGGAAGAGGAATGCTTATTCAGGTCGGGTATTTAGAACCGAATAAACTCTTATTTGGGTAACCCGAACAGAATAACTTGAGAACCGAATAAGCATAATATAGATACCCGAAACCCGAATCGAATTGCTTATTCGGGCCTAATTCGGTTCAGTTCGGTTTGGTTTTCGGTTCGGTTTGGGTTTTTCGGTCAAATTCTCATCCCTAGCACATCCTGTGTGAACTACCTTTCTTTTTCACAAACAAAATTGGTGCTCTCTACAGAGAGCTGCTCAGACGAATAAAACCCTTGTCTAGTAGTTCCTAAAGCTGCGTAGACAACTCCTGCATCTCTGGGGGTGCCAGGCGATACGATGCCTTGGCTATCAGAGCCGCACCATGAACCATATCAATATGAAACTCCATCTACCTCTCGAGAGGCACTCCTGGTAAGTCCTCAGGAAATACATCAGAGAAATCCCGAACAATGGGTACTCCACTCAACCCTATCGTACCATCAACTTTAGTGTCTACGACATAAGCTAAGAACCCAAAACAACCCTGCTGAAGATATCTCCTGGATCTCGCAACTGAACAAAAAGCTAATCCATGTGAAGCTCTCTCGCTAGGAATAACCAGTTCTCCCCAACTTGGGGTTTGAACTCTCACCAACTGCCACTCGCAATCAATCATGGCCTCTTTAGGGACCAACCAATCCATCGCAATAATATCCTTCGATCCTCTCAAGGGAATAAGACCAAGTCAATAGAGTATCTCTCACTAAACACATTCAGTACACACTGACAATGAACCCACAAAGCACTCACAATACGGTCATCCTCAATCTCAAACTCTAGATGAAAATCCAAAGTCTTGGGAGCATCACAAAACTTCTTGCTAAGTGCAAGAGATACAAAGGATCGGGTAGCACCCGAATTAAACAGAACATGAGCGATCATACCAATGACCAAAAAGGTCCTTATACAAGATCAAAGTAATCATAAGCATAAACAAGGAAATCAATAAAAAGTAAAGCTAAAACACATACCAGTAACGATATCTGGTGCTGCACGGGCATTATCGGTGGTCAGCTGAAATGTCCTGCTCTTCACCATAAGAGCCTCCACCTTGACCTGACAACCATCATTAATCCTTAATGTGGACGACCCAGGTGCTGCCACAACTCCTCCTGATAATCTTGGAAAATCAACCTTTTATTGTCGGTCTGGTTGAAATGGAAGAAGATCAATGCGCACCGAGGGCAATCCCTACTCATATGACAAATCTGCCCACACCTGTAACAGCCCGAACTCGTTGACCGACACGCCCCACTATGATACTTTCCACTCTTGTTGCAGCGGCCTCAGCCCTACTGGCCCCTAGAATGAAAATCGGAAACCTTGGGCTTCTTATCCTGGCCCACGACAGTCTACACCTGCTCCGACTTGCACTTTGACTAAAGCTCCAACTCAATCTCCCACTCACGGGCCCTCTCAATCATATCATTCAGGGTCTTGCAACCTGAAAATCTCAAAACTCCCTGATATCATCTTCCAACATGACATGATACCTCGTCTATTTCATCTCGTCACCCACATCATACTGCGGAGCCAATAGAGCCCTTTCTCGGAATACAACGATGATCTCTGCCACAGTCTCGGTAGTGTAGCGAAGGTCCTGAAACTCCCTTGCCAGCTCCTGTACCTTGATAGCTGCTGCAAACTCCCTATGGAATCTTTGAACAAAATTCTCCTAGGTCGTCACTGCTACTGCCGCGGTCCAAACAGCTTGGACAACATCCTCCCATTAGTCTCATGCTTTGTCCCTCAGCAGGCAAGATACAAATCCCACCTTTTTCCCCTTAGGGAAAAAGCTCGTCTATTAAGCATTCTCGATGTCAGTGATCCAGCAATGAATAGTGATGGGGTCCTTAGCCTCAAAGAACTTAGGAGCTCCACAAGCCTTGAACTCCCGAAATAAGGGAGCTCGAGCTCCAATATGACCCGCAACAAGCTCGGCTCTAAAAGTACTAAGCCTCTTATCCATCAACTCTAAAATCCCCTCTTTAATGGTACCTAAAAACACATGGATAACAACTAAGATATCACGAGTAACCTTAGCCGAAATGAACTCGCGCAGACGCTCATCAATCGGTTATGTGCCTAAGCCAGAATCTGAAATAGAACCAGAGCCAGAACCTCCTCGAGTGATTATCACCATCCTCCAAACTGAAACACAACATATAAACCATCAGAAAGGACTTGAGGGGATTTTTCTATACAAGCCTACTTAGAGTTTCCAGATGTACTCTTGTCTCAGGTACAGTCTTGTGCTTCTAGTCGTACGAGCCCAATACTACCTTTCACACCTACTTGTACCTTCCTCAAGGTCAGTCCAGATTCCTCTAAGTCACCACACTCAAGGTCAGTCCAGAGCCAATAGAGCCCTTTCTCGGAATACAACGATGATCTCTGCCACAGTCTCGGTAGTGTAGCGAAGGTCCTGAAACTCCCTTGCCAGCTCCTGTACCTTGATAGCTGCTGCAAACTCCCTATGGAATCTTTGAACAAAATTCTCCTAGGTCGTCACTGCTACTGCCGCGGTCCAAACAGCTTGGACAACATCCTCCCATTAGTCTCATGCTTTGTCCCTCAGCAGGCAAGATACAAATCCCACCTTTTTCCCCTTAGGGAAAAAGCTCGTCTATTAAGCATTCTCGATGTCAGTGATCCAGCAATGACTAGTGATGGGGTCCTTAGCCTCAAAGAAATCAGGAGCTCCACAAGCCTTGAACTCCCGAAATAAGGGAGCTCGAGCTCCAATATGACCCGCAACAAGCTCGGCTCTAAAAGTACTAAGCCTCTTATCCATCAACTCTAAAATCCCCTCTTTAATGGTACCTAAAAACACATGGATAACAACTAAGATATCACGAGTAACCTTAGCCGAAATGAACTCGCGCAGACGCTCATCAATCGGTTATGTGCCTAAGCCAGAATCTGAAATAGAACCAGAGCCAGAACCTCCTCGAGTGATTATCACCATCCTCCAAACTGAAACACAACATATAAACCATCAGAAAGGACTTGAGGGGATTTTTCTATACAAGCCTACTTAGAGTTTCCAGATGTACTCTTGTCTCAGGTACAGTCTTGTGCTTCTAGTCGTACGAGCCCAATACTACCTTTCACACCTACTTGTACCTTCCTCAAGGTCAGTCCAGATTCCTCTAAGTCACCACACTCAAGGTCAGTCCAGAGCCAATAGAGCCCTTTCTCGGAATACAACGATGATCTCTGCCACAGTCTCGGTAGTGTAGCGAAGGTCCTGAAACTCCCTTGCCAGCTCCTGTACCTTGATAGCTGCTGCAAACTCCCTATGGAATCTTTGAACAAAATTCTCCTAGGTCGTCACTGCTACTGCCGCGGTCCAAACAGCTTGGACAACATCCTCCCATTAGTCTCATGCTTTGTCCCTCAGCAGGCAAGATACAAATCCCACCTTTTTCCCCTTAGGGAAAAAGCTCGTCTATTAAGCATTCTCGATGTCAGTGATCCAGCAATGACTAGTGATGGGGTCCTTAGCCTCAAAGAAATCAGGAGCTCCACAAGCCTTGAACTCCCGAAATAAGGGAGCTCGAGCTCCAATATGACCCGCAACAAGCTCGGCTCTAAAAGTACTAAGCCTCTTATCCATCAACTCTAAAATCCCCTCTTTAATGGTACCTAAAAACACATGGATAACAACTAAGATATCACGAGTAACCTTAGCCGAAATGAACTCGCGCAGACGCTCATCAATCGGTTATGTGCCTAAGCCAGAATCTGAAATAGAACCAGAGCCAGAACCTCCTCGAGTGATTATCACCATCCTCCAAACTGAAACACAACATATAAACCATCAGAAAGGACTTGAGGGGATTTTTCTATACAAGCCTACTTAGAGTTTCCAGATGTACTCTTGTCTCAGGTACAGTCTTGTGCTTCTAGTCGTACGAGCCCAATACTACCTTTCACACCTACTTGTACCTTCCTCAAGGTCAGTCCAGATTCCTCTAAGTCACCACACTAAAACCATATACTAATCCTATACTATAACACATACATATCCTAGAATCTCATAGGAATTCTCAACTCCCACCACCTGCAATATCAAGAACCTCAATCAACACCGCTGGTTGCCTTATGCATGCAAGTTATACAGAAAATAGGATCACATAGATTGTCAAATGATGATTCTACTCTAAGTCCAAAACCAAACGAGGAACAGGAAATGAGGCTAAATAGATCATTCTAGGGCTATATAATCCTAATCGTATACAACTTTGAAAACATATAATTAACAAATAATTGAGCCGATATCAATTCCAAGTAATATATAGCATCAAGCAAATCAGGAAATTCTATCATATGATCCCTAAAGGTAGCCTTAGCCCTAATCTAGTATGCAATTCTCATATCAAGCATACTATTTATAATACATACGTGTGTTTGATTTGGGAATCACTTACTTGAGCTTGTAGGGCCATGCATGCACGTAAAGTTTGCAACTTTACATGATAAGCATGCCCTAGGAACATAGATCTATGGTTATGAAGCGTTGCATGTCTCAGATTTGGTCTATATGGGAAATGGGTCAAAGGACTCGGCGAGTCCCAAAGTGGAACTCGGCTAGTTCTATGAAGATGGCCTTAGACTCGGCGAGTTGGATGAACAACTCGGCGAGTCCTATGAAGATTGACTGGTACTCGATGAGTTGTTCTTCAAACTCGGCGGTTCAGATGAACTGTTACTGAGTGAGAGGGGTTTAAGTGTTGGAGGTCCAACCCTTCGTATCTACACGCGGAATTAGCAATTTAACGAGTAACAATAGTCCCAGAAACCCAAATCCTCAAAAAAAGATGCTCTGGTGAGGATTTGGAAGCGAGCATGAGATCTGCTCGTGGGGACTCGGCGAGTCGGGTCGCAAGTCGGTTCAATCGTCCTAAGTAGTGAGTTAAGGGTGACTTAGTGAGTGGGAAGAAGGACTTGTCGAGTAGGACCGGGTTAGTAGGAGAAGGACTCGGCGAGTCTATGCCATGACTCGGCGAGTCCAATCAACTGGAAGTTGACTTTGACCAAGGAGTTGACCTTGGACTAGGGGAGGGTCAGTCATTTGACCTAAGGGTATTTATGAGTGTCTAATATATGTTCATGATTTATAGCCGGAGGATTACCGGTTCAGCAGTCAGGCGCTCAGCAAGCAGACTTTCAGCAGCTACTTTCGAGGTGAGTTACCTTCCAGTAGCAGTGGGTCTACAGCCACAATGCCGACCCACTAGTAGGAGTTGTATGATTAGATGATTGTCTCTGTGATATTCATCTAGGGTTGCTACTACCTGTGTTATGTTTATGTGCTAGTATGATATGATGCTATGTGCTAGTGACAGTAGGGGAGATAGTTCCCGGTTTACCGGTCGATAGGACCGAAGGGGTAGTCATGCCCAGCCATGCTAGATAGATTATGTGATATGTGTTATATGGTAGTAGTATGCGGGTGAAATAGTCCCCAGAATCCGGTCGAGAGGACCGAAGGGGAGACCATCACCCACATATGCTAGTTAGTATCCGGTCGAGAGGACCGAAGGGGAGGGCATCACCCAGATATGCTAGCTAATATCCGGTCGAGAGGACCGAAGGGGTAGGTTGGGCACCCAAATATGCCTGACAATATATGTTTGATATGTGGTTATATGGTGTGTGGTACAGTGGGGGAACTCAATAAGCTTCGTGCTTACGGTTTTTAGTTGTTGTTTCAGGTACCTCTTCAGCCAAGGGGAAAGAGCTAGCGCGGTAGCGGCATATCACACACACGCTCTTGTTTTTCCGCACTATGAGACATTCTGGGATTTGTACTCTGATATTATTATGATTTATGTTTTGGTTTACAGACACGAGACATGTTTTATTAAATGATATGGTCGAATGATATTTTGTTACAAACGTTTGCAAATCACTTAATTAAAAATGTAATTTTTAATTGGCCCGTATTTTAGGGCGTTACAAGTTGGTATCAGAGCCCTGTTTTGAGGGATTCGAACACACCTTCGGGGGTGTTTGAACTCAAATCGAGGGATTAAGGAATTTCGAAAAAAGATTTTTTTTTATAAAGGATCAAGTAAAGAGTTTTAAGAAAGAAAGAAGTGTGTGATGTGCGCGACCGGCCAAACTCAAGTAAGTATTCCCCAAAGTACCCATACAAGTTTATGTTATGTTTAACAGTTTCAGTAGAACAACATGCTAGAATAGGACTAAGGATCTAGGAGTGATGCCTTATGTGCCTGTTTATGTGCTTTAGCTTATGAGAATTGCATGCTAGTAATGAGTAGACAGTAGTAGGACAGCCTATTTAGGTTATGCCTGGTAGTATGAGCGTAGCATTATATGCTAGTTCAGCTTCTCACAATGAGGACATATTTGCTTGAGTAGTTTTCCTGCGTCCGAATGCTGCTTGCTTTGTGATTAGTAGGACTCTGAGTGATGGGAGTTAGTCATTAGGTGAATACGTCACGTCACATATGATCAGGGTTGAATAATCTCAGAGTGCTGGATTTAGCCCTATTGCGCAGCTCTTGTTTGAGTCTAACCGTTGTAGGGACAAGTATGTTACTCGAAGGATTATCTTAGCCTCATCACATGTGATGGTATTCAGGTAATGGCTAATTAGCATTACAAGGAAGCCTTCAGCAGCTGTGGACTGGTTTGGGTGGAGTCAGAGATTTTCCCTAGGGCATGCCTAGAATGGGAATAGTAGTGATTGGTATTAGTGAAAGGGATCTGGTGGAGTCGAGGCAGTCCTTAAAAAAGGTACGGATAGATGTGGAAGGTAGTATGGGCCCATACTATTGAAAGCAGAGGATCCGTACCCGAACTAAGGAAGGCCGAGACAAGACCAGGGAACTTGAAACAGATGTGATCCCTTTAGAGGTATCAGTATAACTAATGGTTGCCTGTGTGTATTGCATAATGGTGGTACTACGTCAAAGGCCAGTGTGTGGTAGTTCTAGAGAGGGATCGGGTTTGGGATTAGGATCCGAGGCAGTAGATGAGAGGCTACGCGAGTTCATCGCGTCAGAGATCACCAGGGGCATCCTTGAATCGACCCCCATCATTTTCGGGTCAATCAAGGAAGGGATAGTCGAGCTGATGGAGGACCGCCTCAGGGCATTCAGGAGTGACATGGCATCTGGCCAGTCAGGATCTCGCACACTATCCTTTAAGGACTTCAGGGGCAGTGGTGCGCCGGATTTTCACGGGGCGAAGGACCCCATAGCTGCCAGGCGATGGATTGCAGACATTGAGTCTGCACAGTTGACTAGCTTCTGCCCCGAGGGGTCGAAGGTGAGATTTGCAGCAGGATGTTTGAGAGACCGAGCTAGAGATTGGTGGGAGTCCGTCGGTGACTCGTTGGGAGCCTCAGCTGTTGAGCCTATGACTTGGTCGGACTTTGTGACCAGGTTTAGGGAAAAGTTTGCGCCGACTGTCAGCAGCTGGCCAGGGAGTTTTTAGATATGAGGCAGACGACAGAGACTGTGGCGGAGATCACTGCCAAGTTTCGGGAGAGGGCGTTGTTGGTGCCCCAGTACGCGGGTGATGAGGATATGAGGAGGACCCGCTATCATGACATGCTACGAGCTGATATTCGGGAGCATGTCAGTTTTTCAGCTTGCCGTACCCTAGACTCTATGATTGCCAGGGCGAGGGAGAGGGAGATAGATCTGGAGCACATCCGGAAGAGGAAGGCGGAAGAGGGGCATGTTATGGGGGCTTCGGGGAAGAAGCCTAAGGGACCAGATGCGGGGCCGAAAGGCCAACAGGGGCGGGGCCGCTGCAGGAAATGCGGCAAGACGCACGAGGGAGTGTGCAAGTTGGGATCGTCAGGCTGCTATAAGTGCGGCAAGTCAGGGCACTTCAGCAGGGATTGTACCGCCCCTGCACCTATGATACAGACGTCTGAGTTGCTATGTTTCCATTGCAACCAGAGCGGCACAAGAAGGCCAGTTGCCCCCAGTTGACAGCAACATCGGCGCCAGTGAAGGTGCCAGCTCCAGTGACCCTGCGGATCACTGATGGCCGGCAGGGCAAAGCAGAGGCTCCAGTGGTGAGGAGTGGGGCATTTCAGCTGACTACCGAGGAGGCACGCGCCACACCCGATGTAGTGACGGGTATGATTCTTTTCCTCTATTTTATTTATATGATGTTATGATATTGATATGTGCTCTGTGTTTATGCATTAGGATCGTTCCATGTGAACGATATCCCAGTTCAGGTGTTGTTTGACTCGGGTGCCACACGATTGTTTCTTTCTCTTGCGCTTAGCAAGAAGTTTACTGAGTATTCGGGCATGTTGGATTGCCCTCTAGAGGTAGAGATTGCCGATGATCGATTGGTGCGAGCATCAGCAGTGTTCAGGGACTGTGTTCTAAAGTTGTTTGAGGAGCGCTATTTGGTGGATTTGGTTCCCATTCCGTTGCATGGGAACAAGGTGATCATAGGCATGGATTGGTTGAGCCCTAATGGGGCAGTGATAGATTACGCCCAGCAGCTGGTGCAGATCAGGACCTCAAGCGGGGGAGAGTTGGTGATCCACGGCGAGAGGCCACATCGTGGACCCACAGTATGTTCTGCAGTGAGAGCTAGGCGCTACCTTCAGCAGGGTTGCGCGGGATATGTCGCGTATGTTATGGATACCCGAGAGGCGGTTAAGGTGACGGTGAGCGAGGTTCTAGTGGTGCGAGACTACGCTGATGTGTTCCCGGAGGAGCTTCCTGGAATACCTCCAGAGCGACAGGTAGAGTTCAGGATCAACCTAGTCCCTGGTGCGGCTCCAATAGCCAAGGAACCGTACCGGTTGGCTCCTCCCGAGATGCAGGAGTTGTCTACACAGCTGCAGGAGCTGTTAGACAAGGGATTCATTAGACCAAGCAGTTCACCCTGGGGAGCCTCGATTCTGTTTGTGAAGAAGAAGGACGGGTTGCATCGGATGTGTATAGATTATCGGGAGCTGAACAAGGTAAAGGTGAAGAACCGTTACCCACTCCCAAGGATTGATGACCTCTTTGACCAGTTACAGGGAGCATCTTGGTTCTTCAAGATCGATTTGCATTCAGGTTACCACCAGATGAGGGTCAGAGAAGAGGATGTGCAGAAGACCGCGTTTCGGACGCGTTATGGTCATTATGAGTTTGTGGTGATGCCGTTTGGGCTCACCAATGCTCCTGCCGCGTTCATGGACCTCATGAATCGCGTGTGCAGACCGATGCTGGATCAGTCTGTGATAGTTTTCATTGATGACATCTTGGTTTATTCCAAGACGCAGGAGGAGCACGAGGAGCATCTGAGAGAGGTTTTGGAGACCCTGAGGAGGGAGAGATTGTACGCCAAGTTCTCGAAGTGCAAGCTTCGGTTGCGCGAGGTGCAATTCCTTGGGCACCTTGTCAACCAGAACGGTATACTGGTTGACCCGGCCAAGATAGAGGCCGTGATGAGATGGGAGGTTTCGAAGTCTCCATCTGAGATTCGGAGTTTCCTGGGTTTAGCGGGCTACTATCGGAGATTCATTTAGGACTTCTCCAAGATAGTCGTACCCCTGACACGGTTGACTAAGAAAGCCGTGGTCTTTCGATGGGGGCCTGAGCAACAGGCAGAGTTCGAGGTTCTAAGACAGAGATTGTGCGAGGCGCCAATCTTAGCCCTGCCAGAGGGCGTAGAGGATGTTGTGGTATATTGTGACGCGTCCATTTCGGGGTTGGGCGTGGTACTGATGCAGAGAGGGCACGTCATTGCCTACGCTTCGAGGCAGCTGAAGCCTCACGAGACGAACTACCTGACGCATGATTTAGAGTTGGGGGCGGTGGTCTTCGCCCTCAAGATTTGACGACATTACCTCTACGGGGTTCGGTGTACCATTTACACGGACCACAAGAGTTTGAGGTACCTCATGGATCAGCCGAATTTGAATATGAGGCAACGTCGGTGGCTTGATGTGGTGAAGGATTATGATTGTGAGATCCTTTACCACCCGGGGAAGGCCAATGTGGTGGCCAATGCGCTTAGCCGCAAGGCGACGCCGATCAAGGATATTTGCATGCGGATGACAGTGGTGACTCCGCTTTTGGAGCGGATTCGGGAGGCTCAGCAGGAGGCCCTGAAGGAGGAACATCAGAAGAGTGAGCGCATAGTGGGTTAGGTTTCCTCTTTAGACTATGACAACAGGGGATTATTGACATTACACTGCAGGGTGTGGGTGCCATACCTCGGAGGCATGCGCCAGATCTTGATGGAGGAGGCGCGCAAATCCCGATTCTCCATTCACCCCGGGGCGATGAAGATGTATAGGGATCTTCGTCTGGGCTATTGGTGGCCCTGCATGAAGCGAGATGTGGCTTGGTACGTCGAGCGGTGCTTGACCTGCAGGAAGGTCAAGGCCGAGCATCAGAGACCGCACGACAAGATGCAACAGTTGGATATCCCGTTGTGGAAATGGGAAGATATTACGATGGATTTTATCATGAAGCTTCCCAGGACCGCGCGAGGAGTGGATTCTATATGGTTCATCGTGGATCGATTGACCAAGAGTGCCCATTTTATCCTGATTCAGGAGAGCATCTCGGCCGAGAAGTTGGCCGACATCTATATAAGGGAGATAGTGGCGCGGCACGGGGTGCCAGTATCAGTGATATCAGACAGAGATGTGCGTTTTACTTCCAGGTTTTGGAAGAAGTTTCATGATGAGTTGGGCACTCGTCTGTATTTTAGCATTGTCTTTCACCCGAAGACGGATGGTCAGAGTGAGCAGACCATCCAGACTCTTGAGGATATGTTGCGGGCATGCGTGCTAGATTTCGGTGGTAGTTGGGATACCTATCTTCCTTTAGCTGATTTCTCATACAACAACAGCTACCACGCGAGTATTGACCGTCCTCCCTTCAAGATGTTGTACGGACGGAGATGCAGGACCCCGATATGTTGGGGAGAGGTTGGCCAGAGGGTCATGGGAAGCACCGAAGTGGTGCTCCAGACGACAGAGAAGATTCAGTCGGTCCGGAGCAGACTTTAGACTGCTCAGAGTCAGCGGAAAAGTTATGCCGACAAGCGCCATTCAGACTCGGAATTCCAAGTCGGGGATATGGTTCTTCTGAAGGTGTCGCCATGGAAAGGCGTCATCCGATTCAGAAAGCGAGGAAAGTTAGGCCCAAGGTACATCGGGCCATTCAGGGTTGTAGCCTGGGTGGGCAAGGTGGCGTATAGGTTGGACCTGCTAGCCGAACTCAACAAGATCCACAACACTTTCCACGTCTCTCAGTTGCGGAAGTGTTTGGTGGACGACTCGACAGTGGTGCCTTTGGAGGATATTCTGGTCGATGTCAACCTGAATTACATCGAGCGGCCTGTGAAGGTGCAATGGCAGCACCGGAAGGGATCGGAGTGGACTTGGGAGCCGGTGGAAGAGATGATGGAGCACTACCCCGAGCTGTTTCAGGATCGAGCAGCAGACTTCGAGGACGAAGTCTAAGATAAGTGGGGGAGGGGGGATTTGTAGTACCTGGTTCCCGGTACGTACTCCTTGTAATTAACATTTTTAAAATAATGCATTTTTGCATTGGACTCGGCGAGTTGATGGACCAACTCGCCGAGTAGGAGCAGGATAAGACGCGGGGACTGAACTTTGGACTCGACGAGTAGACCCTGTTTGGGCAAAAACCCTAATCAGGGTGTTTGCACCCTATTTAAACGCTCTATCTTGGCCTCCTTTGTCTCTAACACTTCCAGAGAGCTGAAAAGCAAAACCCTAGCCCCTATTTTTGTTCTTGAGAGTGATTTTGGCTTTGTGAAGAACGTTTAGAGCTTAGAAGAAGAAAAAAGAGGTTGTAGTGTGCAAGGATAGGAGGTAGATCCGAAATCTACACTGCAAGAGGCTTCCATTCAGGTAAAAAAAACCCCTACCTTGATCACTAGTTCTTTAGATTCCCTTTTGTCCCTAAAATGGTGGTTTTCAAGCCCTAAAACACCATACTCCTTGTGTTTGTGCTTAATGATCCGGAAGGACTTCAGATCTAGACATTTTGGACGTATTAGAAGTATAAAGTTTTTGTGGTTGGAGTGATTGAGGTCCCCATTGGGTGTATGACCTTATAAAAGCTTGTATTTTCCTTTTGGAGCTTGTAGGGCCATGCATGCACGTAAAGTTTGCAACTTTACATGATAAGCATGCCCTAGGAACATAGATCTACGGTTTTGAAGCGTTGCATGTCTCAGATTTGGTCTATATGGGAAATGGGTCAAGGGACTCGGCGAGTCCCAAAGTGGAACTCGGCGAGTTCTATGAAGATGGCCTTAGACTCGGCGAGTTGGATGAACAACTCAGCGAGTCCTATGAAGATTGCCTGGTACTCGACGAGTTGTTCTTCAAACTCGGAGATTCAGATGAACTGTTACTGAGTGAGAGGGGTTTAAGTTTTAGAGGTCCAACCCTTCGTATCTGCACGCGAAATTAACAATTTAGCGTGTAGCAATAGTCCCAGAAACCCAAATCCTCAAAAAAAAAAAATGCTCCGGTGAGGATTTGGAAGCGAGCAGGAGATCTGCTCGTAGGGACTCAGCGACTTTTTCTTGGACTCGGCGAGTCGGGTTGCGAGTCGGTTCAATCATCCCAAGTTGTGAGTTAAAGGTGACTTAGTGAGTGGGAAGAAGGACTTGTCGAGTAAGACCGGGTTAGTAGGAGAAGGACTCGGCGAGTCTATGCCGTGACTCGACGAGTCCAGTCAACTGGAAGTTGACTTTGACCAACGAGTTGACCTTGGACCAGGGGAGGGTCAGTCATTTGACCTAAGGGTATTTATGAGTGTCTAATCTATGTTCATGATTTATAGCCAGAGGATTACCGATTCAGCAGTCAGACGCTCAGCAAGCAGAGTTTCAGTAGCTACTTTTGAGGTGAGTTACCTTCCAGTAGCAGTGGGTCTACGGCCACAATGTCGGCCCACCAGTAGAAGTTGTATGATTAGATGATTGTCTCTGTGATATTCATCTAGGGTTGCTATTACCTGTGTTATGTTTATGTGCTAGTATGATATGATGCTATGTGCTAGTGATAGTAGGGGAGATAGTTCCCGGTTTACCAGTCGATAGGACCGAAGGGGTAGTCATGCTCAGCCATGCTAGATACATTATGTGATATGTGTTATATGGTAGTATTATGGGGGTGAAATAGTCCCTAACATCTGGTCGAGAGGACCGAAGGGGAGACCAGCACCCATATATGCTTGTTAGTATCCGATCGAGATGGCCGAAGAGGAGGGCAACACCCATATATGCTAGCTAATATCCGGTCGAGAGGACCGAAGGGGTAGGTCGGGCACCTAGATATGCCTGACAATATATGTTTGATATGCGGTTATATGGTGTGTGGTATAGTGGGGGAACTCACTAAGCTTTGTGCTTACGGTTTTTAGTTGTTGTTTCAGGTACCTCTTCAGCCAAGTGGAAGGATCTGGCGCGGTAGTGACATATCACACACACGCTCTTGTTTTTCCGCACTATGAGACATTCTGGGATTTGTACTTTGATATTATTATGATTTACGTTTTGGTTTACAGACACGAGACATGTTTTATTAAATGATATGGTCGAATGATATTTTGTTACAAACGTTTGCAAATCACTTAATTAAAAATGTAATTTTTGGCCCATATTTTGGGGTGTTACACCCTGGGTCCGTATCAACCCAAAATAACAACAAGTAGCTGTGTCGGGTCCGAATCAACACTCGTGTCCGTATCAACCCCGCGTGTATAATGACTCCGAGCCCAGATTAGTTCAATACATAATTCATACAATCACATCATATAAAACCATATGACAACATACAATTTTACTCATACAATACTGTGGGTTGGCCTTAGTGCCTTCGGCCCACTTAAGGTGGTAAGAAGACTCACCTTAGAGACACACGAAAAGCTAAAATGATATGCTACTCCGAGACCCACACTATTGGTCACATTTATGAATAATAGTGACCAAAACTCATCCTGCCACTCAAACACCTAAAATATCCATAGGTCAAACCCTAGTTAATGTCCAGTTCATAGTCAAATGAGTCAGCCGGGCTGAATTAGTGAGTATACGGGGAATAATCTTTATGTACACAGGGGATACTGCATGGGGATCAACGATTTGACCATGTACGCACAAAGTACCCCAGGTACGCCCAACGTACGTGACTGCTCTCCACTTGAGCCATTAAGTGCTTATTCCTTAAGAATTTACGTCCAAAATCCAGATCTAGCTCAAAAGATGTCCTTAACCATAAAGTGTCCAACTTTATGGTTTAGCATGGCTATTAATTCCTTAGCTCTAAAAACCCTAACTTCTTAACCGATTAAAACACTCTAACACATGCATGAGGAGAAACTAGTGACCAAAAGCAAATTTTTATGACCTAACACCCCTTAAAACCTTTGAAAGGACAACTCAAACGTCTTGGAGTACCTCATACTCACAAGGATCAAGTTTGGGACAAAAAGGTGAAAAATTTAGGCTAGAACTAGATTCATAAGAAACATACACCAAGATTGAAGCTTTTTACCTCCACCAGATGCACAATGAAGAGAAAATGTTGGATCTAAAGCCTTAAGTGAAACACTACAACCTCAAGGTTCTTCCTTCTACTCCATGGCTTCAAGCTTTACAATGCACTCACACACTTTAGGGTTTCATAATGAGGAAGGGGGCTGAAGATAAGACGGTGCATGAGTCTATAAAGGTGCTTAAATAGGTTGCAAACCCTAAGATTTAGGGTTTTCACCTTGGCTGTGTATCCCCTACGTACTAGCGTATGCTTAGCATACTAGAACGAAACCTAGTACGCTCAACGTACCAAGGTGTACGCCCAATGTACTAAGCTGCGTCCAGATTTTATGATAATGCCATTAGGGACTATTCTTGCAAAAAAAAAAACAATCCCAAGGGTTAAAAGCGAATACTTGAAAATTAGATGGTACAAATTTAATCACTTAACCGACATTATCATCATCTAATAGGGTCTAAACCTTATTCCCTTGAAACCCAAGGCCTTTACTTGATCCATTTAATGTCCGCAATCCCAAAACAAGAAACTTCTTGAAACAAGACGTTACAACTCTCCCCCACTTAAATTATATTTCTTCCTCGAAATCTTTTCTTACAACTTACTCTGCCACGCCCGACGGCCCGGACGGACTTCATGAGTACCAATTAGGACTGAGAAGTACCCCTCATATAGACGATCTGTAACGCCCTGATTCTCAGGTATTTATATTTTTGGTTATAGATTTTCATGATTCCAGGGTCTACTCGACGAGTTGGTTTCCCTGACTCGTCGAGTAGCAACGGGTTGGTCTACGTGTTTAAGTGACCTACTCGCCGAGTCCAAGAAGGGAGTCGACGAGTAGGATCTGGAGGGTGAAACCCTAATTTCGGGGATTTTGCACCCTATTTAAGGGATCATTTGCCTCCTTTGGCATCCTTACAGTCCCTTGAGAGCTCAATAAACCCTAATTCGAGTGTGTGCTCCATTTGTGTGTTTTAAGCTTTAGAAGAGGATTCTTGGTGAGAAGAGCTTGGAGAACAAGTGACTAGAAGCAAGGAATGAGTGGGGATCAGAAATCTACCTCAGTTAGCATCTATTGAAGGTATCAAGTCGTTATCTAGGCCTCTTTTCCTTCTAAATATCATTTGGGTGAAGTTTAGGGTTTTCCAGCATATTAGGAAACTTTTCTTGTGTATGAGCTAAGATCTGAAGTTGCAACTTCAGATATGAGCTCTCTTGGGTCTCTAAGTCCATAAAGCTTCCAACTTTTGCAAGTATAAGACTCCCCTTAGGTGGAAAACTCCATTGCAAGCTTGGATTTTTCATTTAGAGTCCTTAGAGCCTTTCATGCACGTAAAGTTTGCAACTTTACGTGATAAACACGCCTTAGGGATTTGGATCTGCAATATGGAACCTTATCATGGCTTAAAATGCATCTGAATGGATGAAGGACTGAAAGGAATCGGTGAGTTGCATGGTCAACTCGGCGAGGCCGATGAAGATTATAGTGGGCTCGACGAGTCCGTAGAGTGACTTGGCGAGTCAGCTAGGGTTTTCCCAACCTTTGGACACGCATGAACTTGGCGAGTTGCAGGGAAACTCGACGAGTTGGCCAAGGAATTTATGGCCGCAAACGTTAGGAACATGATGAGTCACTCAAGTGACTCAGCGAGTTGATGAGTTAGGCAAGGAACTCGACGAGTGACTGGTTGTACTCGATGAGTTGAGGTCAACATGGATTGTTGACCGTGACCGTTGACTTTGACTTTGACCAAGGGTTGACTAGTTGACTTCTGGGGGCATTTTGGGAAATTAGAAATTTATGGATATGGTTCTATGATGAATATAGGTGGTGGAGTTTGTGACGGTGATCCGAGAGTTGAGCTTATCACTTCAGCGCGTCAGTTGTGAGGTGAGTTATCCTCACTATATCTAATGGGTCTAAGGCACCAATGTCGGCCCTTGTCGAATTTGAATCCGGATTTATTTTATGATATGCTTATTGGTTTACATCTTGGTAGTTAGGATGGTGATATGCTTAATGACTTGGTTAGGTCTGTACCCTGGTAATAGGATGTTGCTATGATTAGTGATATGTTAGATCGTGTTGACTGTTATATAGCGTATGATATGTATGTGCACATGTTTGTTGATTAGGGGTTAGGTTGAGGCGGTCCTGCTTTGTGGTGAAGGCCAACATACCAAGGGCGGTCTGGATAAACTAAAGGCCCTGCAAAGGGGTTCAGTTAGGCCGAGGGCCCAACGAGCGGTCCGGATAGGCTGTAGGCCCTGTGAGGCGGTTCAGACGTGCCGAAGGCTTAGAGAGCGGTCCAGATAGGCTGAAGGCCTGCAAGGCGGTCCTGTCAGGCCGAAGGCTCATTATGTATGTTGTTTGCCTATATGTTTATATGATATAGTTATGATTGTATGGTGTTGGTATTTTGGGGGAAACTCACTAAGCTTTTGGGGTTATAGTTTTCAGTTTATTGTTTCAGGTACATCAGGGGATCGCGTCAAGGCAAAGGCATGATCGCACAGCTCCTCTTGTTTTGTTTATGTTTCTAGGAAAACTCTGATATGTTACATTTTGAAAACAAACTTTGTAACGATAAATGGTTGTAAGTGTTTTGAAAAAGTTTAAATTTGGCATGATTTTATGGGTGTTACACGATCGACTTCTAACATTGTTGTCCAAGCCCTAATATTAATAGAGATCACAAATCCTAGTGAGAAATCGAACCTTAATCCTCCGCCTTCTACCAAGCAAAGAAAATCCAACCACTCTGCCTAAAAACCGAAAACCCTAAAACAATGTCTGGCCTCCAGAAGACCATAACCATCTCATATTAGTTTCATTAAACTCTACTCCGCAACCTAAACCGAATGAACTCCTCCAACCCTAAATTACCATACGGGTAACTGGTCCACATATATTCTAACCATTCACCGATGTTGATAGTTTTGAAACATAACACAAGGCGACTTCCGCCACAAGTCTCAACCATTTATGTCAAACCAACATATAAATCACATCTTGTTAACCAAACATTCACATTTTGATGTAACCGAGATCTTCCTAGTTTTGAACTGACCTACCCATTAACTGATGCACTGAATTTCTGATCGGTTGGAAAACCAGATATCCTCACACACATCTACATTACGTGACCCCCCCACCAAGAGTCTAACTAACCAAGGCTATCCTAACCTTCTTGCCATCACAAATCCAGTTTCCCTCCTGATCAAACCAAGGATGACATCATCTGCCATCCCATGAACATTAGCTAGTCCGTTTCATTCCAGATGAATGGTATCGGCCTAGTCATAGTATTAGATCACACTGACCCAAGTCAGCTTACAACCTTTCTTAGTCCCATGAATGTTGTGGCCCATCTACAGGCTCACCACCTAATAGTGCCATATTTATACACATTTTAGGCATTATTTTAATACATTGTAAGCTATAATTTGGTTTATTGCAAAGATATTTGGTACTTATAATGTTTAAATTGAATTTTGCAGAAAAAAATGGACATTATCAAAGAAAGGGACTGATATCGACAAAAGCTAGATACTTGCAGGAAGAGGAGCTAAAAAAGATACAAAAAAGGATGTTGTTGGACAGATCGACCCTCGTTACTTTTTGGACATATCCCATGACTTGTAACTCTGATTAAGGCGATTCAATATGATCTGAAAACTAGTCAAAATTTTGGACGACTTTCGTGTTTGTGCCAAAATGTGAAATCCATCTCCCATGACGTGGTGATTGGGATACCTTGAAGTGGTAATGAAAACTTTGTGATCATTGAGCTGACTTGGAGAATACGACATTTAACAAAAGACCACGACATGGTGCCTATTCACCACGTTGTGGTGGTCAGATTTTCGAAAAGTATATATACATACACACACACACACACACACACACACACACATATATATATATATATATATATATATATATATATATATATATCCGAACATTAAATCGATTTTAGGAGTTAGAGGCCTTAGGGATGTGATTATTCATGAGGAAAAACCCTTCCAAGAACCCTTGGAGGGCAGAATTCGACTAGAGATCAAAGGATAAAGAGATTGGAGCAAGGATTCGCAGCTACACATTCATTTTGCTTAGTTTAATGATGTTTAGCTTGCTTTACCTTTTGTTTATGTGTTTTTCAGCTGTAGTTATGGGCTAAACACCCTTCCTTTTGTTTAGATTATATGAACTCTTAATTACTATGTGTTGATTTCTTGTTTGATGGGTTGACGAAGTTAGTTTTAGCTTTAAATATTGTTTGATATATCTAAACGTAGCTCGTTAAAGTTTCTATCTTTATTACCTTGTCTCAAGATTGTGTAGTTAAACTGTAGTTTATTACATGAAACTGATTTACCTAGCTATTTATGATCATTACATTTTTAGAGCTAGCGATTAGTCATATCCTAGTATAGGTGATAAATTAGTTCGTTAATTGTGTTAGAGAGCAGTATTAGATCATAATATTTTCTTGATTACTAGACTTGACCAAAGAATAGTAGTATGTAGATTCTATCATTTAGAGCCCAAATTACCTTTTATAATTAATTTAGTGTCCTTAACTTGCATGATCATTGGGTTAAAGTTATTGAATTGACGTATGCTAGTTAGTCTAGTCATGATGACGAGTAACTTTTATTTGGTAACTAACAGAATTAATCCATTGTCTTGAAATCAACCATAGGAAACATGAGAGATTCGAAGCTAAACGAAAGTATCTTTTATTATTGATTTAAAATTGTCTTTCTAGTTGTTTACTTTAGTAATTAGTTGAGTATTTTAATTAAGTTAACATGAACTTGTAAAATCAGATAAAACCCCCCACTTCTAGTTGTTTTTCTTAGTTTAACTTTTTGTAATTATTTTATTAATTAAATACTGTTCCCTATGATCGACACCCGACTTACTTCTTATTCTATAATCCGACTAGATACACTGCCTATAAGTGCATAGTTAGTTAAGTTTTGTTAGGTTATAAATTTAAAAGTTGATAGGTATACTTTATGCACATCACCACCCTTCCTATAATGGTCAAACTCAACCTAGTGAAGGCTACGAGCCAAATCGTAGACTTAAAACACTCCCACAAGGTGAGGTACCAGTAGATCTAAAATTACTCCCACCCTGCAGTCTTACAACACTTACACAACTGCCTACTAGCCTAGTGAATGCTATGGGTCACCCCGCCACCTTAAACACTTCTAGTCTTCTACCATCGCCTACCAATCTAGTGAATGCCACGGGCCACCCCGCAGTCTTACAACACTTCTACCATCGCCAAAGACTAATGATTCGAGACCTAAAAGTCTCAATAAAATTACTACCGGGCCTACCCATATGAATCTTATAGCTACTGGTTCACAATACATCGTGACACCTTCTAACCATTAAAACGATAAACTCACAATATCATGCCGATCTTTCCGTCCTTCCATCACTGGCATGAATACTCACGACCAAAACCACAGGGGTCTAAAGGAACCCAATCAACATCCCTCCCAACGCAATCAATATCCGTCTCAATACAACCCGAGCCTTACCTTCTATAATGCATAACTCCTTTCACAACATAGGCTGCTACCAATGCAAAACTAGACAAAAACATGGTCGTACACAACCAGAGAATGAGATGGGCGGTTGCAATCTTGTACCAATTCAATATCTATAAACCAAATAAGAACAATGCCAATAAACAGAGCCAAGAGCTCTCATGCTATCATACTTAGTCCACATACACTCCTTATAGGTAAACACATAACTAGCCCTAGATCTACTGAATTCCTTGTTCCTTACAATCTTACCCAAAAGGTGAGGTACCAGTAGATCTAACCGAAATGACGAACCTCAACCTTTAACCGAAACATCCTCATGAATGGCCGAAACGAAGATCCCACAACTTGACTGAAACCCTGGTCGGATCAATCCAAAATACCAACCCTTCCGTCGCGACATGCCAAAATTGGATTCTACGCAAATCCAAAGCCACACCTGAAAAACTAAACAACCCTATCTTAACATACGAACTTCCAATAACCAAGGACATCTGCAAAAATCAAGCCCGCTATGAACAATAATTCCACATCAAACAATTAAGGGTACCCAAACCAAGAAATCAAAATGTACAATGTACACATTTTGACGACATATTGATGCATCCATTGAACTTCAACTGATAAAGTTCGAGACTTTCGAAGAACCTCAACTATTGATGATGAACGAAAAGACCAACGATCGAGAATGCATTGACAAATAACTAATCCAATGATCTAATACACTTTTGAGCCAAAACCCATGTGGAACTAAACATACCAAACTTTGAAGCTGCTTTACTGATTAACAACTGCCCAACCTAGACTATAGATAGCAATCTGTACAACAAGCTGAAAAATCCCTCAACAATCCATTCTCAACCCGAGCGACCTAAATGCCTCTTGCTCTATTAATCGGCATTCCTGAAAGGAACCACTAACTACAATGATTTCCTTGTCTAA
Source organism: Lactuca serriola (assembly GCF_051521515.1). Lineage (NCBI taxonomy): Eukaryota > Viridiplantae > Streptophyta > Magnoliopsida > Asterales > Asteraceae > Lactuca > Lactuca serriola. The sequence continues at coordinate 90,767,702 of NC_136411.1, read as the reverse complement.
CAGGTTCCTGCCGCGAAGACAACTCATGCATTCCTAAGTACGTACATCTGATGGTAACTTGCTCTGCACCATTCAACCCAAGGTGACATGGCCATTAAGGCTCAAACAATCACCAGAACCATCCTTAGCCTGAACATCTATAACCGATAAACCGAAAAGGCCATGAACACAATGCAATGAACCATGGTGCTAAACCATGCTATCCACCCCCAAACATCTCGTTAGAATCCCTGAAATTTTCCTTGATTCGAGTACAAATCTTGTGCTTTCATTAGTACGGGCCCAATACCATCTTACACACATATCCGTACTTTCTTCAAGAATCATTTCAGATCCTCTAAGTAACTACTCATTTCCACTACCACCCGATCCAACCACATATACCAGTTCTTAAACAAATACCCACCGTTAACAGCGCATCAGTTCCTCTTAGGAACTTTCTAGGTTCTTCTAGGATTCGCTTCTCACCCTGCCATCAGCTGCTGAAGAATCTCTACTAACATCATCTAACTACTTTATAAATACAATTACATGCAACAAAACTTAAATAATCTTTCAAATAAAAGACCCAACCCTACAACGGTTAGACTTAAACGAGAGCTGTGCAATAAGGCCCATAAATCATTAGAGAATTATTTAACTTTTGACGCATGTAACTTACCATATTCATTTAATAGTTAGCTCACATCAATATGGGTCCCAAAAATCACAAAGCAAACAACATTCGGGTAGTTACACTCTATAGGCCACAAAATATAAAAAGGTATCCTCCAACTAACTTGCTTCTGTGATGATTGCAACTTCTACTAACACTGTTGGTTAACTTATGCATGCAAATTATATACAAAAGGGGTTCATATAGACTATCGAATGAATGATTCTACCTTAAACCTACAACCAAACACGGAACAAGACATAAGGCTAAATCAGTCCTTATAGGGCTATATGATCCTAATTGTATACAATTTTGAAAACATACACTTAGCAATCAATTCCACCAACATAGATTCCAAATCTGACGTAGCATCCAATTCCTCCTAGGCTATAAGGCATCATAAATCAATCCATTCTATCTAACATCTGAAATACATACTAGCATGCAGTTCCAAAAGCTCAATCAACAGGCCTATAAAGGCATCTCTCCTAACATTCTATCGTGCAAATCTTGAGCATATCCTTAGCCCTAATCTAACATGCAATTATCATATAAGGATAAAACATGTATGAGTATTTTGGGAAATACATATTGAGCTCAGGTAATTGCTTGCATCACACCCTTTTTTCTTTAAAAAGAACTTTTTAGAAAACTTATTTTCTTTTAAACGATTTTATTAACTCCTTAGTTTGAGTTCAAACACACCCATGAGTGTGCCTGAATCCCTCAAACCAAGGGTTTGATACCAACTTGTAATGTCGCACAAATACTGAGTAAAATTTTCATTTTTATTAAGTCAGAAACATTAATTCGTTATTCCAAAAAAAGATCAGAGTAAAAGTATTCTCAAAACATCAGAGTAAAATCATAAACAATCATTGCAGAATAATCTTCAGGGGATGCAGTGTGATCAAGCCGGGTCCTTCCTTTTGAAGCCAAAAGTACCTGAAAACATTTAAACACAAAACCATAAGCACAAAGCTTAGCAAGTTCCAGAATGGACCACATACAACACACATATATAAATACAACAACACGTGGTTCTTTCGGGTCCGTATCAACCCTTGGGTCCATATAAACCTCGAGTCCATAATGACTCTATGTGACAACATGTAGATGTGTCAGGTCTGTATCATAAACAATCATTGCAGAACAATCTTTAGGGGATGCAGTGTGATCAAGCCGGGTCCTTCCTTTTGAAGCCAAAAGTACTTGAAAACATTTAAACACAAAACCATAAGCACAAAGCTTAGCAAGTTCCAGAATGGACCACATACAACACACATATATAAATACAACAACACGTGGTTCTTTCGGGTCTGTATCAACCCTTGGGTCCATATAAACCTCGAGTCCATAATGACTCTATGTGACAACATGTAGATGTGTCAGGTCTGTATCAACCCTGGGTATGTACAACCTCGAGTCCATAATGAATATGAGTCTAGATTGGCTCCATGCATATAACATACAATCATACCCGTAATAGTCACATATATAATCAAGCACATATAGACATATCATCAAGTTTCATAAAGACAACTATTATCCTACAACCATAATCTAGTGAGCCGGAATTGGTGCCTTCGACACACGGGTATAGTGAAGAGACTCATCTGAACTATTCAAAAGAAGCCCAATAGCTACCTCAACAATAGGACATCCAAATCAAGCTTCTTAAAGCCAAATGGAAAACCAATCCTTAGCCAAATGCTCAATTCTACTCAAGTTTGACCAAAAGTTAAACTGGTCAACAAGTTAATGGTCAAAGCCAAAGTCAAAATTTCTAATCTGCAGCCCTCCACGTCTTGGCCTTCCTTGTCTATGTCGTGGCCACAAAATGCCAAAACAGTCACTAATTCCCTAGCCGCCACGCAGTGGCAACTTAACGTCACACCGTGGGAATTGGTCTGAACAACTCAAACGAGCTTAATCTGTTTTCTCCCTATTCTAAGAGCTCCAAAGCTTAGATATGTTCCTTTCTAAGGTATTAATGGATAAAGTTTCTAACTTTATCCATTAGGAAGACCCAAACCACCAAGATATAGACTTTAAGTCTCAAAGGGACCTAAAAAGCATCTTTCTCAACTTAATTCATGAAGTCTAAGTCTCCCACTCCAGATCTGAATCAACAAGATCATAACTTTCCTATTCCATGAGGTCCAAGAAAAATTCCTAACTGATCAAAAGATGTTGGAGTCCACTAATCTCCAAGATCACCTATAAAATGGACCAAAAGTGCCAAAAACCCTAAAAAGAAAAAGATCTAAAGAACTAGATAGCAAGATTGGAACTTTATACTTACAATAGTCCAGAAATGTAGTGTCTTTGATGGATCTAAACTTGAAGCATCATTTCTTGCAACTAAAAGAGCCTTCTTGATCTTTAACTTCATAAAAAATATCATAAAAAGCACTCAAAAGAGGAGAGAGGAGATGGGAGGAGCTCAAATCTTGAAGGTGGAGGCTAGGGTTTCTCCAAAGAGGTTCTAGAGGTGATGGAGGTTGATAAAATGCGAAAAAAATGCCGAAAATTAAGCTTAAATATGTTGAAAACCATAAAAATCATAGGCTTGGACCTGAATGATCGTCACACCGTGGGCTCTAATCCCCACACCGTCGCCACGACTTTTCACCCAAATTCATCTCAACTTCAAACAACCATAACTTCTTAGTTTCAACTCTGTTTTCGGTGATCTTTATATCCACGGAAAGGTATTGACGAGCCCACACTTTTATCTAGTTAATGTTTTCTTAACACACGTCGAACTAAAAACCATAATCCATGAAGAAAACCCAAAAATATTACTTTTACCATATTACCCTTTTTCTTCCAAGCATAAATCGAAGGCTTTAATTACTTAACCAACATTATCATCATCCAATAGGGTCTAAACCCTATTCCCTTGAAACCCAATGCCATCACTTGATCCATTTAATGTCCACAATCCCAAAATAAGAAAACTTCTCAAAATAGGATGTTACATATGTCTATAAGTTTATGTGTGGTGAAAAAAAGAATAGAAAATTAATAAATAATTTTACAGAAATGGTCCATGTTAAATACATTATAAATAAGTAATATAAATGGTCCCTATTTAATAAATTTTACCAAAGTGGTTCCTTTTAAAGTAAAAGTACAGAAATTGTCTATGTTTATAGTAAATAACATAAATGGTCCCTCTGTACAAAATACATTGAAACTGTAGTTATATTTAAACAAAGAGTAAATTACATGAATTGTCCCTTTAGTAGGTGCCAAAAGGCACAACCAGTCTCTATTTCTAAAACTTAACTGGGACCGTCCCTTATATTGTAAAAAAGTGCACTCTTCACCCCTTGTAGAATAAAATGACTATATTGTCATTTTCTATATTTTCATTTATTTTTAATGTTTATGAATACTTTTAACTATTAAAAACATGTTAATTGAATTGTGGGTCCTAGCTTTATCCCCACCCTACCCACCTATCATATTTTTACATTTTCCATTATGAAACTTTCCCTCCTTGCAAACTCTTTTTCTTTTCTCTCTGAAGAACCACCAGGGGAACACCGTCGGACCACCGTTCATGCCTTAAATACTCTCTGCCAGAAACCGTCTTCCTTTCACTATCAATCTGAAACCTGAAAACAAACCACCATGTCCTCTTCCTCTCTGTCCCCCATGTCCTTTTTCTCATCTCCAATAACCACCACTTCCACCGCTGATATCCCTTTTTTACCTCCGTTAAACACCACCATGAGACTAGATCTGCGAACAATGATGAAGATGGTGCATATATGATGATGGAGGCTCTATCTGTGTCGGGAATCGTCGATATGAACATCAACACCATGGATCATAAAACCCTGTGACAACTACACAACCTTAAAAACCCTAATCCTGGCGGCAATGAAGGCGACTCACATGTGGCGGCTCGAACGAAGTGCAAATCTGCGAGGTCTTCAGAGGTTGGTCATCGTCAGATTAGAGTTATAGATTTGGAAAACAAAAAAATAGAGAGTAATGAGAGTTTGAGTGGGGTGTGCTCTGATGGTGGTGGTTTAGAAGTGGTGGCTCGTTAGCTTTGGCTAGATGATTTTAGGGTTTCTTCAAGATTTTAAAAAAGAGAGGGATTAGTAAAGGAAAGGGTGGGATTGGGTGTGAAGTTGGGCCATATATATATTTTTCTTTTTTATAAATTAATAACAATAATAAAAGAATTAAATTAATTGGAAAAGAAATACATAAAGGGCATAATAATCATTTCATGTAAAACAAGGTATGAAGCATGAAAGTATAAACTAACAAGGGACGAAGCATATAACATTTAACCAAACAAGGGACATTCAAGTTAATTTTTGAAAATAGAGACAAAACGTGTGTTTTGACACATGCACTAGGGACGATTCGTGTAATTTACTCTCAGACAAGTAAAATCAAAGTACATTGCTATGAATGCTAAGACAATCGTTTAATGAGAATTTTCTTAGTTTCTATAAAAAAATTAAAAGTGTATTTTTCAAAATTTAACGGGATATGTAAATTAATTAAACAAATAACATTTTACTTTTCAATAGATGATGAAAACTTATAAGTAAGCATTATGCTTTTTTATTCATTCAATAACGTACATTGCTATTTATTACATTTACAACATGAACCAGGTAAATGCGATAAATAGCAATATACTTTTACACATAATGATATTGATTACATTTAAAGCGATGTATAAAAAAAGTAGATTGTTATTGATTGCATGTAAACCGATGAATAAAAAATGAAACAAATAACATTGTACTTTTGTTTTTGATAATTAGAATTAAAGCGACATTGGAAAAACTGATACTTGGATTGAATGATGGATTTGAGTATTAATGCACAACAAAACAAAAGCATATTTAGGTTTTTAGACTTCATAATAGATTAACAAACCAAAGATGTGTGTAACACCATAAATTTTCAAAATAATTTTTCATTTTCAAAATCACATAATGTATCACATCACAAATCAATATCCATAATCAATTCTGTTTTCAAAAACAAATCCCAAGATCTCTACATATAATAATCTCCATCAGTGGGTGTGTACGTGTCAAGCCGTCGCCTTCCCACGGTCCTTGTTGGTACCTGAGACATCAAACATAACAACTGTAAGCATAAATGCTTAGTGAGTTCCCCAAAATACCACATACCATAAATACGCCACTCGAGGCTAACCCGACCCTCTGGTCAAGATGTCTCAGTGGGACCTTCCAGTCCCGCAGCTTGTCGGACCCTCTGGTCCAGTCATAGCTCATTGGGCCCTCTGGCCCGATCTGAATCGTTGGACCCTCCGGTCCGGTCTATATAGTCATACAACATACAAATAACACATAGCATACAATCTCATAAATAGAACATAATCTCATACATAGCACATAAGACCCTCTGGTCAACTCATAATACCACTCAAGGTAACGTATAGTGAGAAGACTCACCTCGCGTGTCTCGGTAACTCGTAAAGCTCTCAACCACTAGTGCTCGATCTCCCGAGCTATCGTACTCCTACAACACAAGTGTATTTTTACTTAATACTACTTGACTCTGGCTGACTAATACTACGAAGTCAAACCAGTCAACACTGGTCAACGATCAACGGTCAACGGTCAACGGTCAACCCGACTCGCCGAGTCTGGCGTGGACTCGCTGAGTTCCTACGAGAACCCGATCCCTCTGAATCTCTTCCGACTCACCGAGTCACTCACCCGAATCAGTTACTCAACCCCTGGTTCGTAATCAACGAACAACTCGCACCAACTCGTCGAGTCTGGGAAATGGACTCGGCGAGTGCATTCCATGCATAACCCCAAACGACTTTCTGAGGTCAGATCCGCTTCACTAACTCCTAGATCCAGCCTCCTAAAGCTTATTGACCATGTAAAGTCCAAGTCTTGATGCTCAACAAGCATTGAATAACTCATGAATGGTGTTTTAGCCTCAAATACATTGATCCCAAGCCAAAACCTCCATGGATGCATATAAAGCTTTGGCAATGAGGTGCTCTGGACCTCTATGGGTCTAGATCCAGGACCTTAACTCGCTAAGGGACCATGAGGACACTATATCTAGCCACAAATGGGTTCAAAAGCCCTAAATCTACATGAACATCACAATAACAGAGAATGATTCGAGATTGTACCTCAGATGTGATGTTCTGGACCTCAAATCTTCAAGAATCCACCCCTCTCTTGCTTCCTCTTGGCTAGATCTCCTCTTTCCTTGCTAGACAACAACTCCAAGATCAATAATGGCTCCTTCCCTCACTTGAATCACTCAAATGCTCTAGGGTCTCACTCTGGGGACTAATGAGTGCAAATGACGGCCATAAGGCCCTTTAAATACGCCTCAAACCCGAGAAATTAGGGTTTCATTAAACAGCGTGGACTCGCCGAGTCCGGACGCGAACCCGCGTCCAAATCCGCGATCATACTCGGCGAGTCTAGGCTCCAACTCACCGAGTCCCCTCACCAAATACCAAAATAATTAAATAAATAATACCTGGGAATCCGGGCTGTTATAAAAGGGAAATGAAATATCCAACATTGAAAATCCTAATTTTTTGCAATTGTGGTAGATTATAGAATAATTTACAGTTTAAATTCTTGATATTCAACCCTTATTTGCTAAATATTTATTTACTAATTTATTGTGATAACACAATACTTTCTAATTGAAAATCCTAATTTTCAGGAAGGATTATGATGAGGAAGGAGGCAGGAAGTAGAGTATAGAGTTTAAGAGAAGATGCCGCAAGTAAAAAGGAGGTATAAAAATAGACATGTGATACATATAAGATTCATTTATTAGAAGAGATAGATAGATTATTTTAAAAGTAATAGATTTATTCTTTACGAATAAGAACAACTAATGGGTCATTTGATAGTTGATAACTAAGTTAGTGTTGTCTAAGGTAGAACTTCTGACTAAGTCCGCATCTGACTAAAACAATATTGTATGATTATATCTCTAACTGACTGTGGTGAATGATGAAAAGTAACCAAAATATCCTTATGTTGTGTCTTGTATATATTACTATCAATTGTAGATTACATTGCCATTTCTTACAATATATTCATACATGATCAACATATCAGTCTCACATCCTTTAGGTAACTTAATTTTGTAATCTTAAAAGAATTCATGAAAATGAATTGAATCAAGTCAAATAAATAGTTTAAAAAGCTAAGCAACAAACAAAATAATATAGCAGAAACAAGTCTTGACTATAATCCAAATCCATGTATGTACCGATGAATATCCGTAAGCAAATAAAAAAACTGGGAATAATGAATTGAATCAATCAAAAAACAGAAGACTAATGAAGCTTAGCAACTAAACATTCTAAGAACTAAAACATGCATCAAAATGAAAGATGATCTGGATGTTGACGAAATCCAACTGATCATTCTCATAGAGATTAAACCTTTCTAACAAATGGAATGGAATGAATTTAATCTCTATATCTGTATCTCTTTGGTTGATAATTTCCATGTATTCTTTTCTTTAGCAAACAACTACTCTTACTACAACAATAAACGATTTTAATCTTTTCCAAAATTTAGTGTTAGAGTCTAATTGTGACATGGAGAGTAAAATAACATCTTTTTAGAAACCACAACTAATATTAATACACGAGTAGGGTCGCTTAGCACCCACTTTAAAGAATAAATAAAATAACAAGATCATAATCACTTCATTGTAACAAATCTTAACAAGAACATAAAATTAAAGATATTTTCACAATTGGCATGGAATTTAATTCCCGAACCATACATCATAGGTTTCGTTTGGAAATAACAAGCGAATAAAATGCATTGACTTCTACAAACATGAATATTACGTGAATAGGCCGCTTAGTACTTGCTTTCAAAATCTATTTTATGGCTCGATTTCGAAATTGATTTCATGAATCGATTGAAGATGATGAGAACCGGTTGTGGTGGAAGGAGAAGCTATGTGTGTATTGATGGAGAATCAGAAGGAATAAGTTGCATCCAGGGGAAAGGAGAAGCGAAGGTCAAATACGTGAAAATGGTGTAAAGGACCGAGTTGGTAGCTTTTCTTTGAGGAACAAATCAGAGGATATGGACCGAATCTGATGTGCAAACAAACCTTATAAAATAAGCTGAGCTAGCTGACCCGAACCATGTCAGATAAAAGTTTTGACTAGACCGTGTCAGACTAACATCAAAGATACCCTAAATAATTAATTATTTGTCTATTATTTATTACATTAAAACCAAAATAGAACTTTCTTGTTAATAAATAAATAAAATGACTTATTAAATCAATGTAATTTACTAATGTAATTAATTAATTTGTTTGTGCTTAATATCTTAATGTTTCAAGTTTTTTGAAAAAAGATCCACCCATTGGTGTGAGTATTTAAGAAAAAGAATTAATTAACTATGGTAGCAATTCACTTGAAACTCTAATCTTCCTCACACATACCTGCAAAATCGCCCCCTTTATCCCTCCTGTAGTGTGTGTTCGTTACAAGGAGAAAAGGAAGGTTTGCCTTGTTGATACCAATATAGAAGACTAGATTTGAAATTAATATTTCTACTCGAATGGATCTCCATTATAACCTAAATGTAAAATTGCTTAAGAGAAATCAAATATCATCATATCTTTTGTTCCTACTAATTTTCCTACTCACTAGTTTAAGATAAGTGTCAAAATCAAGAAAATAGATTAAAAGAGAGTATTAGTGGATTCCACATGTCATTATTTTATAGGAGTTGAAAAATAAATAGGAACAAAGGCTAGAAGGATATTTAGTTTTTCATTGTTTAATCCCCATTGTTGGCAATTTTGTTTACATGTTTGATTAGAACGGGTCTATTTTTGGGAACTAAATATTAAAATGTTTTTTTCGATGCATGTTTAGATTACTTAGACCGCAGGGAGTGGATCACTAGGAAGCCTCGCTAGGAGGTCGTTGGAGTCGTTACATACGGCCCCCAACTCTCTTTAGGGGGCTCGCTAAGAGTAAGTCGCTACCATCTTAGAGAGAGAGAGAGAGAGAGAGAGAGGGGAAGCTTTGCTTTGATTAGATGCTCACTTTTTTTACCACAAAAACTATTGTTTGCTTCTTTTTCCTTTCTTTTTTTTCTTTTTTCTTTTTCTAAATAAAACCTATTTAAAATCACAATACCACTCCCTACTATTTTCAATGTAAGATGCTAAGCTTAGGTTACAATAAAAAAATCTATGTGTCAATAAAAAAACTTACGCGTCAATGTGCTAGGAGTGCTACCACTACCTCCAACCTTAACACCCTGTTCCTGAGTTCAACTTAATGAGAGAAAGGAAATGAAATGGATGGAAATGAGAAGAATCTAAAAGAAATTGTTGTTCCTGAGTTTTATTAAAGGAAGGAAATGGAAGGAAGTAGAGGGAAATGGAATGATCACTTTCCCTCATAACTTTCCTTTCGATTTGAGAGGATTTGGAAAGAAAGAACAAAATGATTAATTTTCCTTCCACTTCTCTCTAAGTTGAGAACACAAAAGAAAATTTTGTTTTCCTTTCCTTTCTCTTCTTTTCTTTCCTGACTTTCTTTTCTCTTATTTTCTTTTCTTTTGTTAAACTCAGGAACTAGGCGTAAGTGTATTATATCCATAAATTTTCAACGGGGAAATGACACAAATGCCTGTGAACTTTCTAGGGTTGACATTTTAAGTCCCTAAACTAACTTCTTGTCTTTATAGGGACATAAGGTTAGAAGCAACCTTTTCAATCCCTCTAACCTATTAGAGCAGGTTTCAGTGGACACATCAGCTCTTTTCCATTTAAAAGTCAAAATCACATTTTGGCTTTCTCAATATCGATTTCCATTAGACGACAATGGTTGCACATCAAACCTTTGTATATGATTTCATGCCTAAAATTTCTTGATTCATAGACAAATGATAATGAAGGGATCTAGTACTAGACGTTGCCTATGAATATGAAAATCACACAATAGTAAACATCAAAATCATGATTTAATCAAGTTAAAATGGAGAATTTCATTACATTACCTGAGAATTAAGGAGCAAAACTGGACAACCAAGCAATGAAGTGGGACTAATACCACAAGGTATTGTAAGAATTGGAAGCCAAGCAATATCACGTAAGGAAGAAACCGAAACTTTGTTACTCGAAGCATTGGAATCCGAATTACCACGCATTACAGCCCTTCATTCTACAATACTGACTATTCTACTCCGAACTCTATCTCTATCCTCTGGACTACTTCCATCGTTACCTTTTCCGCTATCTTCCTCACGATCATCTAATTTTTTAGACTTCAAAACAAAAAAGTCTTCGGAAATTAAACGGTTAGGAGTCACTATTAGATCTTTACACTCATCGCCATCTTCACCGCAATCACCTCATTTCTCTTCCTTCCTCGACATTTTCCTTGAAACTGAAAAACCCTAATAGAAATAACAGAGCATAATTTAATTTGATAATACAGAATTGATTGCAATTATGATGCAAAATCTATACACAGTGTTAATAAAAACTTGTGATTTTTGCTAAAAATTAAAGTCGGCGAGCTTGGATTAAAACTAATCTAATCGATCAAATATTATTAAGCATCGGATATATATATATATATATATATATATATATATATATATATATATATATATATATATATAGAGAGAGAGAGAGAGAGAGAGAGAGAGAGAGAGAATCGAGTGTCGGTTAGCGTGAAAATTGGGGAGATATTAGCTGCTCGACAAGTATTCAAGGGAGGATATTGAGAAAGTCAAAATGTGATTTTGACTTTTAAATAGAAAAGAGCTGATGTGTCCACTGAATCCTGCTATAATAGGTTAGAGGGACTAAAAAAAACAGGTTGCTTCTAACCTTATGTCACTATAAAGATACGAAATTATTTAGAGACTTAAAAGGTCAACCTTAGAAAATTTGCAGGACATTTGTGTCATTTCCCCAATTTTCAACAAAAGCATCTTAATTTGTGATTTTTAATCAACATGAACCAAGTATATAACCGACAAAAATCACTCTATGTCTTATATATTTAATTATATATATATTTTATCAATTGCAAAAATCACTCTATGTCTTATATATTTAATTACATATATATTTTATCAATTGCATATGAATAGCAACATAATTTTTTTTCTTTCTTCGTCTTACAAAATTGCATTTTTAAAAATTTATCTATTTATAACAATATTAATAATGCTAGCTACATTTCAGTTAAAATTTGAAAATATAATATCTTAATTAAAAATAATAGAATAATTTTGAAATAAAAAAATTTAGGGTAAATGTCACTATAACCCAACCAACTATCGGGTATATATATATATATATATATATATATATATATATATATATATATATATATATATATATATATATATATATATATAGTTTAGAGGCACAAAGTCAATTTTCACCTACTAAAAAGGACCTTGACTTGTAATTTCCGGTTTCCTTCATGTTATGGGTTTTTTCACTAAAAAGAAAAATTAAATTAAAATACACCTCATTCTGTCACTCATGTCCTCACCCACCACAAACTTATGTTCATCTTCAAGAACACCCACCTTCCCTATTCTCAATCATAGACCTTTCTGATCAGGTTTCACTATCTGATCGGTATCTTTAGCTAGAATTTATTCTTCATTTCAATTTACATGGATATACAAGTCAATGAAGCAGCACAACAACCCAACAAGGATGTTTATTCGGTTTCTTCTTCATTCCGATTTCCTTGGTTTGAATCTCTTCTTCATTTCAAGTTCAATGGTTCTACAAGTTGGAGGGCGTGAGTTTGAGCTACATGTGATTGTTGTGGGAGTTGGGAGGAAGATGAACAAAAGTGTAGTGTCACCAACTAAAATTAAAAATCAAAACCTACATCGACTTGGCGCTTGTTCGTGGAAGGGGTAAAATAGTTAACATGCATAGAAAATGAATACAAGTGCATATTTAACTTGTTTTTGTTTTTGTTCGTTGATAATCTTGCTTGGAAACCATCTAGAATTGTTTTGCCCAAACCTAGAATTGTTTTTGTTCCAGATGTCCGTGTTCTTAATTCCTTACCATCAATTGAAGAAGGGGTGAGAGACACACACAACAACAAGAACTAGCCCTGTTCTTGACTCGAAGAGGAAAAGACCACCTAAACCCATGTATTTCGATTTCCAATTTCTTTTGGGGCCTACAGATGGGATACACAGGTGGTTGCGAAAAGTTTGATTTATTTTGGGATTGTCTATGACAGATCGTTGTGTTCTGTTCACATTCACGAACAAGGGAGGTGGTAGAGATGATAAGAGATCGAGAGAGAGAGAGAGAGTGATGACATTGGAGGCTGATGGTAAGGCCTTCGGTGGTGGTCATTGGCAGAAAATGGTTGTGAATTAGGGCTTTTCATCAGCATTGACTAGGTGACCATCGATGATGGTTAATGTACCAGCGAGGGAGTAAGGGGGTAACAAAGGATGTTTTGGCTCTTGCACTTCTGGAACTGCACTTCTAGAGCGACAATTTAACCGGAGGAAAAGAGCGACATCTTAACTGATGAAGGGGATGTGACAACTTACTTAATGAGGTGGATTTGTGATTTAGCCGGTAGTAAGTCAAGGATTTCAAAAATAATGACCTTTTAAAATTTAAAAATGAAGTTTATACACCTACAATGCAAGAAAAAAAGATGAGGGACATTTTAAAACAAAACCTGATAGTTGGTTGGGTTACTGTGACATTTACCCAAAAATTTAAAATAAAATCTCTATAATAATAAAAAAACAGTTTTAATCTCTTTTTGCCATGTGTCACTCTAATAGAACTTCACATTAATATTATGTCATGTGTCAGTGAGATATATTAGACAAATCACTATCACAATTAATGAGATTAAGGTTTTAAATAATATATTTTAAACTTTTCATAGAAACATTTACTTTTTTAAGTATATGTTAAATTTGACGTTATAAATAACTTTAAAATTTTGATATATCTCTTAATTAATAATTTATTTAAAATAATTGATTAATAATTATGAAATTTTGCTATCAAAATTGAATTAATTTTGTAACCAGTATAAACTAGTCCTCCCTAATAAATGAAAATAATTTTGCCACATGTCATTCTCTCATTAACTTGGACACATGTCATTTTTTAGTATTTTTGAATATATGTTTTTTCCATGTGTCATTTTCTTATTGTTTGTTTTTTTTAATTAACACATCATATTTACACCTCAATTAATAATTACCTTAATTGAAAATAACCATTAAATTACAATATTACAACTAATATATATACTATTGAATATGTTTCCTTTTAAATTCAAATTTTAAATTTTAAATTTTAAATTTAAATAAATTTTTGTTTAAACCTTCATATTTAATTTTTTTTATTTTATCCAACCCGTATAACATATGAGTCTCACAACTAGTATTATAATATATAAATGAGTTAAGTCACTTGTTATGTTTGCATTTAACAATTATAACTCCAAGTAAACAGAATGAATTCGATATATTAGTTCATCAATGATTCTAATAATTTTTTTTTTGCTTGACATCTAAACTTAACCCAAACATTTCTATTGAAATTAAAATTTGGTGATATAACATTATTGACTTCAGAAAATTTCAACGCCAAACTTGCCAAACACAACTTGCAACACTTCAATATTTATTTTAAGAGTTAGTTGCAAACTCACTATGTAGACTACTCATATATACGAGCTTGGGGATCATCTATCTCTTGTGCCATTTCATATCTTCCTTTGCAATTACAAATATATATTAAAAGATGACGATGTTGGGTGTTAAGACCCTAGTGATAATTTTATTTTTACAGGCAATGTTGGTGTCGATGGTGACTGAAGCTGCATCTGCTAATAAGGTAAAACGTGTTAAACCTCCAAAGCCTGTGAAACCCGTTCAGGAGATTTTAACGTGCAAAAGCCGAAAAAGCAGATGTTTCATGAAGCGCATCAAGTGCCCAGTAGAATGCCCCAAGGTTAAACCAAAGAACCCTAAAGACAAAGCATGTTTTCTTGATTGTTATTCACCCAAATGCGAGGCCGTGTGTAAATGTAAGTAAAAGAAACCCCCCCTCATCAAAATTACAAGATTTATAACATTTATCATTTTTATTGTTCTAATATATATTTTTCATTTAGGGGATGTTATAACTGAAATACGTGAACAAAATGAGCAAATACCATCGAAAAAACAAACATGCATGAACATATATATAGTTTAACTGATTAAAAAAAATCTAGTATAGCTCAACTGATTAATCATTAATTTGTGTACATGTTGATAGCCCGTAAACCAAACTGCAATGGACCTGGAGCTGCATGCTACGACCCACGATTCATTGGTGGTGATGGAATTGTATTCTATTTTCATGGAAAAAGCAACGAGCATTTTAGTTTGATATCTGATTCCGATCTCCAAATCAACGCACGTTTTATTGGACTTAGACCTGAAGGTAGAACTCGTGACTATACATGGATCCAAGCATTAGGATTGAAGTTTGGCCATCACAATTTCACTCTTGAAGCGACAAGGACCCAAAAATGGGATGATGATGTTGATCACCTAAAGTTATCATATGATGGGAAGGAATTGTTCATTCCAGAAGGCCATTCCTCCGAGTGGAATTCCACAGAAGGCGATGTCCAAGTTGAAAGGACTGCTACAAGCAATAGTGTAACTGTCACCATACCAGATCATGCTGAGATATCTGTTAATGTGATTCCCGTATCAGAAGAAGACAGCAAGATACATAATTATCAGATTCCAACAAATGATAGCTTTGCTCACTTGGAAGTACAGTTTCGATTCTTTGGTTTATCATCTAAAGTTGAAGGGATTCTTGGTAGAACTTATCGTCCTGATTTTGAAAATCCTGCAAAACAAGGAGTGGCAATGCCTGTGGTGGGTGGTGATGATAAGTACAAGACTAGTTCGCTCCTTGCGGCTGATTGTGCCCTCTGCGTGTTCTCTCCAAATGAAATCAAGGATGAACATGGCTCGACGGTGATGGATTTTGGCATGCTAGACTGCACGGGTGGAGGAAATGGAATTACATGTAAGAAATAAGTTTCTCATATAGTTTTTTATTATAAGCGTGTAACGATTGATTTGTGTTTTCTCATTTTTAACTGTTTTTTTTCTTACTTTTGTACTTGGCGAATGTGCCAATAAATAAATTTGATTCCTTTTTTATATGTTTTAATTTATTGACGCAAGAAAATATAATAAATAAATTAATCATTATCGTTTTTTTACTGGTGTACTTAGTTTAGGTTTCTCAAATGTTGGTGGTAAATGAACTCCGTAGATGGGATGTGTGAGTGTGTGGGATATTCACACTGTGCGAGTAAAATGAAGTTTATTTAAGATCATCTTTCCCAAAGTCATGACTCATGATCACTACAATTCAAGCAAATAAAACAAGAGAGAATTAGTGAAAATTATTTCTTTAGTTTTTCAATACATACGATACAACTTATATGGTCTAATGGAATTTTATATTATCATTTCATTTTTCATAAAAAAAAATTATATATATTTCTCACAACGCGCTAAATTATATAGAAGTTCATGGGTACATATTAAAAAAAGTCATTTATTTGTTATTTTTTCTATATATAAAGAATATTCATTTTCTATTTTAGTTTATTGGTTATGCAACTTTATATCCATTGGTTATAATTAACTTTAAGCACAAGGTTTATCTATTGCCTCGCGACGGAAGAAAGCTCTTATTTTTGTTTCGAGTAAGTTTTCCTGTTACTCTTTCCATTTTTCAAATAAGACCTTATGTCCATCACAAAGCAAGGGATAACCTTCTACTTATATATGATCTTTTAAAAAGTCATTTATTTGTTATTTTTGTTTTGATTATGTTGATTTTTCAAAAAGACAATTTGTCTATAACATCCGTTCTCCTGAATAGATCAGTTGAGGACTTAGACGGATTAAATGTCACTACAAGAAATAAAGGCAATAGCGGCGGCACCATTAGCAGCAACACGTAATTTGCGGGTTACGTGTCACCGCTAATACTATGTGTCACCGCTAATAGTAGAAAACCACGATCCATTTCAAAACAATATGGTTAATCATGTTCGTTGATCTGGACATAATCGAACGATTGAAAATTTACTTTTTCACGGTTGCTTTTATTTTTTCCACTGAAATTTAATTCAAATGACAAACATACAATTGGTTTAAATATAATAACATTGAGATGATAAAATTGAAAAGAGAAATATCTCATTAAATTGTTTCCAAAACTACGTCCATGTTCTTCCTCGTTTGGCACTACAAGAGCATCTTCTTCCGTCGGTGTTGCAATCTTCACTAATGCAAACTCTTCAAAAGCTTGTCTCACACGTTTTACTAGATTAAGGTAAACTCCATTTTTCGTTGTAAAAGAATAAAGAAATTTGAATGATAAGGTGCAAAATTAAGCATAAATCAACAATCTATAATGATGCAAGAAATAATGAGCAAATATGTAATGAAGTTACCTAGTATACAAATTGGGGGAAGTTTTTACCCTTTTATTCTTAATTCACCGGCTTCTTCTTTAGTCAAACATTTAGGTGCTTCTCTATAAGTTTAGGGTAATCTGGGGTTGCATGTTTCCACGACATCACAGGGTATTATAGACGAGTATTATGATCATAGTGTCTACCACGGAAAAGATAAAGCACACCACCAGTTTTGGGAATAATTTTACCATTCTCCTGTTGTTTGAACTTATATTTAGCACTAGGCACTAGGTACTAGCACGTGATGAAAAATGAAAATCCCAAAATGGTTTACTTAGATTGAATCAAAGAACCTGAAAAACGTGACACATGTTTCTCATGTCGACAATGGGAACTCTAGGCATCAGACTTTATAGACAAGATCTTCCAGCGGTAATGTATTAGTTCTAACATATTATCCGCCAATTTATCCCTTCCTACAGGTTACACCATCCAATTTGTGAGTTAATAAAACCATGTTCGTTTCACTAGTGAATTGTAATCGTTATTATATGCAATTTGCAGGTTGTTTCTTACAAAGATTGACTTGCCGATTACTAGAAATGTGCACTACTCTGTCTGCTCTACTTAGTGGCTTCCCAAGCACTTCATCCCTCAACTTCACTTCAAAATTCCTAAGCTTATATGGTTTCAGCATCTCCAATTGCTTGAAATTGGATTAGTTACCAAGATTCAATGACTCAAAAATCTTAATCTTCTTGGTTGATTTATTCAATGGAGCCTTGTTGGTCCAAGGCCTTGGCATAATGGGTGGTGCGAATGGAAAAAAAGTCGGCTCTAGAATGGCAATTGTCTTGGCTAGGTGAATTTCAGAGTAATGACGTTATTCTGGTTCATCTCCATTTTAGTGAAACTCTTCCTCACGGCCAATAAGTCATTGAAGGATTCAAATGGGTGGGTGATGGTCTTTCTCATTTTTGATTTCTACACCAACATATAACGACAAGTGTTAGGATGTGAGCTTATGGTAGCAATTATTATCCTGATGTGCGTTTTGAGAAACTAAAATTGGTTGCCTTATTTTAAATAAATAGGGACACAATTGTCAATTCATATATTTTCAATGGAACTATCAAAACTTTCCGTGGCAATATCACCTCCCATAATGAATATATGTATGGAAAAAAAATGAAAAAAAGTGGATGCAATAATAGAAAAAATGAAAAAAAAAAGTTTGATGCTATAATGAATATGAAATATGTTTAGAAAGCATGTTTAAGTGTATTTGTATGTATAATGTGTATTTACGTATGTAATGTGTGTATATATGTATCAATGAATTTTTTGGAAAGTACAATGTTATAATGGAAAATATTATTTTTGTATATGTATTTGTATGCAATTTGGAAACTACAACGCCAAAATGAAAAAAAACAAAAAAAAAACAAAGTAGGATGCTATAATAGAAAGTGTATCATTTTTGTATATGCAATGAGTAACTTTTATTCATATTGTAATTTTGCAGACTATATATGGGGTTTATTTAGACGATACTCTTCTACATGATGACGGATGTGATAAGCTGTGATATGGAGGTGATGGTGTCGGGGATCCACCACCTCCAGTAGACTTTGGTCGTGGACAACACGAACAGGATGATAAGTCTTATTATGATATATTTATTAGCTATTTTTATTCAATTATTATAATATCTCGTGACTAATATTTTTAATTATATTTTTCAGTTGAGCTTTCTAAAAAAAGAAGAGGTCTATCAAAAAAAGCATCTAGCTATCAAAGTTGATACGAGCAAATA
This sequence comes from Lactuca serriola, assembly GCF_051521515.1. Lineage (NCBI taxonomy): Eukaryota > Viridiplantae > Streptophyta > Magnoliopsida > Asterales > Asteraceae > Lactuca > Lactuca serriola. The sequence goes on along the minus strand of NC_136411.1, from coordinate 90,748,709 downwards.
AGGGAAAGCCCCTGGATTTGGATTTCGACGGGGAGCTCACATATTCCCCTTTTGGGAACCATGGTAATTGCTTCACCCGTGAGATAGGAAGGTATATGTGGATGAACATCCCTTTGAACGTATCTGGTTGGGAAATGTTTACCCGCTTTAAGGAATGCCACAGTCGTGCATCTAAAGGTAAATTAGATAATATTTTAAGTTTAGTTGTGATTGGTATTTATTTAACTAACTTTTTGTATTTGTAGAATAAGTTTGATTTGGATAAGGTTAAGTTGGATCCCGAGCGTGCTCAGTTGTTGCGAAGCATTGATGCAACTTTACAAAGAGTTTATAGAGGCCGGAAAAATAAAGTGCATACTTATTTTTAGAATGTTGGTGGGCTTACAGATATCCCAAGGGCATTAGCCACCCCCCCTCCGCCCCCTGAGGGTATGTCACATGAAAATTGGGCGCAAGCAGTCAAACATTTTCAAACGCCCGAATTTTTAAAGCGTTCGGCGTAAAATAAAGGAGTTCGCGCACAACAAGTTGTAAACAGAGGGGGATCGTGCTCATATAGCAATGCCTGTTTCAAAGAAGTAAGTTACGATATATTAATTGTTTATTTAAATTATAATTGATCTAATTTTTAATGTTAAATAGGACATCACTCGAATCGAAACATTTCGTAAGGGTAAACTGATCGTCAAGGGGTATTTAGTAGTTATGTAGTCGAGCAACAATACATAAGTGCTTAATTTGTATTTTCATATAAGTGTTTATATCATCAAGGGATATTTAATAATCTAATTTTTATGATGTTTATCATTTTTTGAAAATACAAAATGCTTTACTCCATGAGATCAATCAACAAACTCAGGCTTTTCCTAAAGCAAGCAGTCTGACACCAAAGGATACACAAAATTGTTTTGAAAGAATATTGGGTGTTCGACGAGGCCATATCAAAGCCATTGGGCATAAACCTTCTATGATTGTGTCGATGTAAAATCAAGAACAACCACTGACACAACCAGCACCATATTCATAGGTAACAAGACTATTTAATTTTGGTAATTGTTTCAAATGTTGGTAATTGTTAGTTTAGTAATAGTTTCAAATGTTGGTGATTATTAGTTTGGTAATAGTTTATATGTTGGTAATTGTTGGTTTGGTTATAGTTTGATATATTTGTATTTTGTAGTTTGTAATTGTTAGTTAATGAAAGTACAAAGCTATAATGGAAAAAACGAAAAAATAGTACAATGCTATAATGTATTACATGCAATATGTGTAGTTTGGTAATTGTTAGTTATCGTACAATGTTATAATGTGTTATATGCAATATGTGTAGTTAGGTAATTGTTAGCTTATGAAAGTACAATGCTATAATGGTATTTTATAGTTTGGTAATTGTTAGTTTAGTATAGAGTTATAATGTGTTATATGCAATATGTGTAATTTGGAAATTGTTAGTTTATGAAAGTACAATGCTATAATGGTATTTTGTAGTTTAGTAATTGTTATTTATAGTACAATGCTACATTTCATACTTTGCTTGTATGTGGAATGTATATTTTGTATACAGAATGTTATAATGTTGGTTTAACTTATAAGACTATGTTGTTTTCTTAGTACTTGGACACACTTCAAACAATGTTAAAAGATTCGACATGTAGTGCCGCACTTGAAGATTGGTTTCGTTCGTTGCCACAACGAAATGAAACCGGAGGAAACGAGGAGAGCGATGATGATGAGTAGCTACTTGTAGGATTTTTATAATTTTTTTTATTTTTGTAAAGTATTTTAGACTACTATTTTCGATACTTTGCATTATGTTAAATTATATGTGTATTTTGAATGGATTTTGGATTGATATTTTGGAATGGAAGGATGTAGGTGTAACGCTCTATCCTGAATCGTTTCCCATTTGGGTGTGGGTGATGTAATTTAGATGATCCGGGTGTTCAGATTGTGATTTTAGAGCCAAGGGGTATTTTGGTAAAGTATCAACTCGGGCTTTTATGGAAATTGGATTGTTGTTCTGGAAATTTTAAGGCATGTATGATTTGATAAAAGCGTAGAGCTTTTTGTCGCCTTTTCATGGATATAAGGATCATCGAAATCAGATTTCTAATGAAGAAGTTTTGGCCTTCGGATGAATTTGGGGTTTAAGGATAACCCTAGTATGCGGGGCGTACATTAGCGTACGCTGAGCGTACTAAGTAGTCATGGTCACGAATGTGAGGCCTCGTACATTAGGTGTACGAGGGTTACACTTGGTGTACGAGGAGTTTAAGAAACCCTAATTTAAGTGTGTTGCACCCTATATAAAGACCTTAAGTCCCTAAGGTTGACCTCTTTACTAGCCTCCATGCCTCCTAAACCCTAAAATCAACCTTTTAGCCTCCACTGTTGTGTTTTTGAGCTCTTGAGAAGAAGTTGTTGTTTGTTTTGCTATATTTGAAGAGATTGAAGAAGGTGGAAGGTTCATAGCTTGGTGGAAAACTTAGAGATCCAGAATCATCACTCATTTTGAAAGTCTTTTGAAGTATCAAATTCATACATTAGTTTTTGAATTCTTATATCTCTTTATGTGTTGATTTCTTATGCTTTTGGTCCCTTTTGGGTTGGTTGATGAGTTAAGACGTTGTGGAGCTTGTCCTTTTAGATCTGAGCATGCTATGAGGTTCTTATGCATAAAGGTGCAAGATTTATGAGGCTTATGGTCATATTCATGTATTAAGTCGTCTATTATGTAGTTTTTAGATTTAAAATCTTCAATAATCCATACATGTACGTAAAGCTGGCAACTTTACGTGATAAATCAGCTCAAGGAAGTCAGGTCTAGGTTTTGGAGTAAAGTCTTAAGGGATTAAGAGCTGAAATGGGGAAGATGGCTGAATGCGAGGGTACGTTGGGCGAACAAATAGGTACGCTTAGCATACAATCCCTAAAGTGAGTACGTTGTGCATACTTGTTAAGTACGCCTTGCGTACTCAGTCAGTTGGTCTTCACAATTTTGGATCTTCGGTTTGGCCCATTCCTTTAGGCTTAGATTCTTAGGGCTTGTTGGGCCATTTGAATTCTTGTGTTTTTGATAAAATTGGAATACCTTGGTTTTGTGAAAATGATATGACTTACCATTTTAGTAATTTAAAAAAATGAAAGTTTTCGGGTCTTATTTTTTGGGACATTACAGTAGGATTAGATTAATTAATATCATAGTTGTTTTATACTTTTATACAGTTTTTTTCAATTTTAATGTGCAATACAAAAAAAGAAAAAATACAAATACCGGCGACGCCTTTACTGGCGACAAATGGTTATTAGCGGCTACATCCCGCATTAGCGACGAAATTTGGAGTACTGGCGACAAAGCATCAGTGGAGAGCTTTTAGCGACGATGTGTCGCTGCTAAAAGTATTTGCGGCGACAAACGCCACTTTTAGTGGAGACGTTTGTCGCCGGTAATACTCTCATTTCTTGTAGTATGTAAGGTTTTTGGGAAAAACCTTATGCCAAGATGTGGCATGCCAGTTTCAAGAAACGTGCATCTAATGGCCGCCACGACGTGGGATACTATGACATGGCAACTGTTGCAGCCTAAACCCATGATTTTTAGGGTTTCTTCCATATTTAACCACCTAAACTCAATGATTAGGGAATCCTCTTCTAGTGGCAGAGCCAATGGCAAAGTAAAAGGGTATCCCGAAAAAAAAACGTGTAATATACAATAAGAAAAAACTAAAAACCATAATTTCATTAGACATAAAGTTCAACTTCCATAATAAAGTTTCATTTTAAAGTCACCTCTTCGATCTTTCATTTCACATAAGCGAGTAATTTGTAACATACCGGTATTCAGGTACTTCTAAAGTCATCCCTATAATTTGATCTCATGTCGTTTTGGTCCCTAAGTCCAAGAATTTGTGCTTTGAAGCCCTAGTGACAATTTCGTAATTAAGGAAGGAGGAGTATGCCATGCGTACATGTGTGTACGTTGAGCGTACTAGGGTGCGCCCTAGTATGCTAGGTGTACACCTATGTACGCGGGGCGTACTAGATTCAAGAGGAAAACCCTAATTTTTAGGGTTTGGGTTTGGATGGTATTTAAGCAACATTAAGCCTCATTTTCCCTCACCTCTTCAGCCTCTGTTTCATTTGAGACATTTTTGCAAAACCTAGCCCTTTGAGTGTGTGTTTTGAGCTCAAGTGTGTGTTCTTGGTGTGTTGAAGAAGGAAAAAAGATACATTGAGGAGCCTTGGTGTAGAAGGAAGCTTGTGGATCTGGGATCTTTTCCTTCTTGAGAAGCTCCAGAAGGTATAAAGTTTATACTTTGATGACTTAATTGTTTGATCCCATTTTGGGAGTTTTTATGTTACTTTTGGTCCTATAAGTCCCATCTTGTGTAAGGTTTGTTCTTGTCATTTTGAGCTGTCCGTTCAGACCCTAGAAGGGGTCCTACGCCATAAAAATGAGGTCCTAATTGTTAGAACTACTTCATGCATCTTGTAGAAAGTCTTAATGGATTAAGACCTTGTGTTAAGCACTTTTTGGGCTTGTAAAGTCATAAAGTTGGAAACTTTATGAATCTATATTTCATTTGGACCGTAGATCTGAAATATGGACTTAAGTGCTTAAGCCATTAAGCACTTAATGAAGTTTGAGGGTTGCGAGGGTACGTTCCATGTACAGGGTCAATCACCCCGATTGGCAGTCGGCTGTGAGACTTCACATACGCTAAGCGTACCTCTGGAGTATGCCCCGCATACTCGCATTGGGTTAGCCTTGTTGAGTTGACTCGGTTAACTTAGTGGGTTTGACGATTTGACTTTGACTTTGACCAAGCTTGACCAAGTTGACCTTGAGGTTATTTTGGGTATTTTGGGATTTTGATGGAATTGGTCACTTGTTGGAAATAGGTATCGGTTAGAGAGCTAAGATTTGGAGACGGACCTTATCAGTTATGTTCAGTTTGCGAGGAGAGTTCTCCTCACTGTACTTTTGGGCCGAAGGCCACAAGGCCGACCCTTTAGATGGTTATCATGGTTTATCACATAATAGTATGATGTAGTGGTCTGTTAGCTTTGTGTTCTGGTATTGAGTATGTTGATATACATTAGTAATCTGTTAGATCTATGTGACTGTCTGTATATGTTAGCTAGGGTTTGATATTGTATACATTGGTATGTGATGGTGTGTTGGGTTGAGGCAGTCTTGTTGTGTGTTGAAGGCCAAGAGACCTAGGGTGGCATAGATAGACTGTAGGCCAGAGGGGCATACCAATCAGGCTGAAGGCCCGGAGAACGGTCCAGATAGGCTGAAGGCCCGATGAGGCGGTCCAGTCATACTGAAGGTTCTGTATGCATGTTTTTTGTTGTTATTATTATGATTATGTGTTGTGTTGGTACTTTAGGGGAAATCACTAAGCTTTGGGCTTACAGTTTTAGGTTATGTTTCAAGTACTTCAAACGATCAAGGGAAGGCGAAGGTGTGACCGTACACATTTCGTGCTTCGACTTATGATTTTGCGAAACTCTAATATGGAACATATTTTGAAAACTTTGTTATAAACAATTTATGATTTTGGGTTGGTTTTAAAAGTTTAAATTTTTCATGATTTTATAGGTGTTACAAGTTGGTATCAGATCCTTGGTTTGAGTGAATTGGAGGAACACTCGTGTGAATCCAGTCTCAAACTAAGGAAAAGATTTTAAAAACAACTTTTAAAGTGTTTACAAAATAATCAAGGAGGATGCGATGTGTACGATCAGCCGGAGCCAGTAAGTAGACCCCAAACTATTGCACTGTTATTTGATATTGTGATATGTTAGAGCTTATGAGTTTTATACAAACAATCCTATGTGTGCATGCAACCCTAATTTGGATCTATGTTTTCACTATTAGATACACAACATTATGAACATATGGATAAAACCCTAATGTAGCATGCTATTTTCGAAAATCACATAGAAGGTTAGATCACATACCTCTTTTTGTTATATTGCAATAACAACTTAAATCTTCAAACCCTTAGTCTTGAAAGCAAGCACCACAAGTGTAGTGCCTCTAATGGCTCACAAACACCACAAGCAATTGTTGAGGCTATAGAGAGAGAGAAGGGAGGAGTAAGAAATCATCTTTGGGAGCTTTTAGAAGCAAGTGGACGAATTCTTAAGGCCTAGGGGTCTTTATATAGGGTTGGGATTAGGGTTTCAGTCCTTATCCTTGTCCCATTACTTGCCCACCAAGCAACCACAAGATAAGCCTTGAAAAACCCTTATCTCTTGGACCTTGGACGATTTCAAGGATATCCTTATCCTTGAATTCGTCCATCCTTTAACAAGGAAAACCATTGCCCTATTTTGCAACTATCACATAATTACAATTCAGCCCCTTTAGTTTAATTAATCACACTTGATCACAAAATTAATTCCTAATTAATTATTGACCAATATTAATTAAACAAATATGATTTCTCTTTTAATATATTATTCTTATAACATATTAATAAATCATAATAACCTCTGTCTCTATTTATTTCTCCAATCAAGTTGCTTTGGTGAAGGCAACCCAAAAGGACCATGCACAACCGGGTCAAGTATTTGCCAAATATGGTTACGGGCTTAGACACTAATCCAATAGTCTCCGACTTGGATAAGTATAATAACCACAAATGTAACGTACAACTCGATTAGCAATCGTAGCTCTCAAAGACGCTGTCGAACTCTGATCTCATCAGTATCCTGTCTTCTAGATAAGGGATCGTATAGTCCTCTGTTTAGATATTGTGCAGACAATCTCATGGAACTAATTGTCCAACAGTTGGTTTCTCGATCTCAGATTCATTTGACATAGAACTTAATTGAACACATCAATTCAGTCCTGACCGGGCCCGACACATAAGTCAAATCAAATCATCGAGCGGCCGTGATATCGCTTTTACCCTCTTAGGATAAAAGTAACAGATAAACTTTGACTTATATGCATTTACTTATCCACTAATCAACTATACACAACAATGCATTTTATAACATCAATTTACTGATGCGGTTTCGCATTATCAATGCACAACCAATTAGTAAATAATAAACCATATATCTAGGTTTTAAGACCATACGATATTATCGTCTTGCGATCACTTTTGTCACATTCCATAAAATGATTCCAGCAAGCGTGGGTTTATTCCAATGCTCAAAACTTGTTCATAAGCACTCATGAATGTTGCAGCAAACCTTTGCTATGTCTAATACCTTTTAGACACTCTACATACCAATTAATGACAATCTTCATTCATACCTACTTCCAACATATGAATGATTGTGGACCATTCGAATAATTCGATTATTCTTAATAACTCAATTATTCAGGAAGTCAAAACATGCAAATTGAAACAATAGTTAAACAATCAACATAAGACAGTAACTTTACTTATAAATAATACTCCTTTATTTAATCATCAAAATGTCAATTACATTTATCTATTATATGTTACTAAAACTATCTAATCTAAACTAATATCATCCTTCAGCCCAATGCTCCTAGCATGCTGCAAGTGCTTAACCCTACTCAGTCCCTTCGTAAGCGGATCTGTTGGGTTATCTTCTGATGATATCCTCTTAACCATGAGGTGTGCTTCTTCTACTCGATGTCTAATAAAGTGATACTTTCTATCGATATGCCGAGATCTACCATGATCCCTCGGTTCCTTGGTCAAGGTAACCGCTCCTTCATTATCACAGAAAATTTCCATAGGCTCCTTTATGGCAGGCACAACTCCAAGGTCACCAATGAAGTTCTTCAACTATATCGCCTCCTTTGACGGTTCGCTCGCTGCAATGTACTCTGATTCGCACGTTGAATCAGCTACATTTTCCTGCTTGGAACTTTTCCAAGTCACTGCTCCTCCATTTAGGGTAAAGACCCAGCCCGACTGCGAACGGTAGTTGTCCCTGTCGGTCTGGAAGCTGGCGTCACTATACCCTCGCACCTTCAAGTCATCACTCCCTCCAAGGACTAAGAACCATTCCTTGGTCCTCCGAAGGTACTTAAGTATATTCTTGACCGCAATCCAATGAGTTTTGCCCGGGTTCCCTTGATATCTACTGACCATGCTCAAGGCAAAGGCCACATCAGGGCGAGTACAAGTCATAACATAAATGATCGAGCCAACTGCGGAAGCGTAAGGTACTCGGCTCATCTCTGCTATCTCGGCTTCGGTACTCGGACTTTAAGTCTTACTCAACTTGGCATTACTCTGTATCTGTAGTTCTCCCTTCTTCGAGTTTTCCATAATAAAATGTTTTAGTACCTTATCCAAGTAAGTATTATGACTAAGTCCTATTAGTCTCTTACTTCGTTCTCTCACTATCCTTATTCCCAAATTATAGGAAGACTCTCCGAGGTCCTTCATAGCGAAGCACTTCCTGAGCCAGGACTTAACCTCCTGTAGAGTCGGGATGTCGTTTCCTATGAGCAGTATGTCATCGACATACAAAACGAGGAAGCTAACTATACTACCACTGGCCTTGACATATACACATGATTCATCTTCGCTTCGTACAAATCCAAACTCTTTGACTTTCTCATCAAAGCAAAGATTTCATCTGCAAGATGCTTGCTTAAGTCCATAAATGGACTTCTCAAGCTTGCACACTCTATCGGGATGCTTCGGATCGACAAAACCCTCTAGCTGAGCCATGTAAACATCCTCAGCCAACTTCCCATTAAGGAAAGAGGTCTTGACATCCATTTTCCATATCTCATAATCATGAAATGCAGCAATGGATAGCATCACCCTAATAGATTTTATCATAGCAACTGGTGAGAAGGTCTCATCATAGTCAACTCCGGGAGTTTGAGTAAAGCCCTTCGCCACCAGTCGTGCCTTATACGTGTGCACATTCCCATCTACGTTGGTCTTCTTTTTGAAGATCCATTTGCACCCAACCATCTTACGTCCAGACACATTGTCAACCAAATTCCAAATACATGGACTGAATCTCGTTGTCCATCGCCTCCTTCCATCTTACAAACTCTGGGCCTGCCATGGCTTCCTTATAGATGTTAGGTTCATCTAGATTTACTAGTGTACTATCACTAATATACGTGTCCCCTTCAAGTAGTAATATGAAAACCATACAATTGGGGTTGAACTCTAACTCTTTTGGAACGTCTAAGAGGTAAGGACTGGTCAATTGGTTCAACCGGAGTTTCCTCCTCGGGTTGAGCGCCAGCAGTAGAGGTTCCTTCATCGCTCGATTCTTGAATCTCTTCAAGATCGATGTGCCTCCCACTGTCTCCTTGGCTTATGAGTTCTTTCTCTTGGAAAACCCCTCTCCTCGCAACGAAGACAACATTGTCACTCGGTCTATAGAAGAGATATCCAAAGGATCTCTGCGGGTAGCCGATGAAAATACATCGCTCACTACAAGGTTTGAGCTTGTCGTGAGTCTCTCGTCTTACGAAGACCTCACAACCCCAAACCTTGATATGTGCCAACGAAGGAGCCTTCCCTGTCCACATCTCGTGAGGTGTTTTGGCAACCTTCTTTGTAGGGACTTGGTTAAGGATATGGGCGGCAGTCTCTAAGGCATACCCCCAAAATGAGATAGGTAGTGAAGCATGACTCATCATAGAACGGACCATGTCTAACAAGGTTCGATTACGCCTTTCTGCAACACCATTCAACTGCGGTGTCTTAGATGGCGTCAATTGTGAAACTATTCCACATTCCTTGAGATAGTCGTGGAATTCAAGACTTAGGTACTCTCCTCCTCGATCGGATCGAAGCATCTTGATTTTCCTGCCCAATTGATTCTCCACTTCATGCTTGAACTCTTTGAACTTTTCAAACATTTCTGACTTGTGCTTGATTAAGTAAATATACCCATATCTACTATAATCATTGGTGAAAGTCACGTAGAAGCGGTTCCCATCCTTTGTGGTGGATCTAAAGGGCGCACACACGTCGGTGTGTATGAGATCCAATAAACCCTCACCCCTCTCACAAGTGCCAGTGAAGGGTGACTTGGTCATATTTCCAAGTAAACAAGACTCGCACATTTCATCTTCCCTAAGGTCGAATGACTCCAACACTCCATCCTTTTGGAGTTGGCTATGCGCTTCTTGTTGACATGTCCAAGACGACAATGCCACAAAGATGCTTTATCCATACTATTGGAAGAATCCATACACAACACATCATTTCCTAGGTTATCTACAACCATAATAGTTTCATAAATTCCATTACAAGACATTGCTTCAAAATATAAAACACCATTTAGATAAGCATAAATTGAACCATTCTCATTATTAAACGAATATCTAAATCCTTGTCTAAACAAACCATGAAAAGAAATGATGTTTCTTGCCATATCTGGCGAGTAGCAACAATTATTTAAATCTAAATTCAATCCATTACTAAGCACTAAAGAATACACTCCAATCTTGGTAACAACCGACGTTCTTCTGTTCCCCATGATTAGATTTATTCTTCCAAGCTCCACATCCCTATTTCTTCCTAGTCCCTACAAATCAGAACAAATGTGGTAACCACATCCTGTATCAAGAACCCAAGAAATAGCATGAGATGAATCATTAGATTTAATTGTGTATATACCTGTATAAGATGGCTTGATCTTTCCATCCTTGATGGCTTGCAGATATTCCGGGCAGCTTCTCTTCCAATGCCCTATTTTGTGGCAATGATGGCAATCTGCCTCCTTTGGGTTAGGGTTGGTCTTAGCAGGATCAACCTTGGTCCCACTAGAAGAGGAACCATCTTGGGACTTTCCCTTGCGGTGGCTCTTTGTCGGAGCTTTCCTCTTCTTGCCCCTTCCTTGCCCTATAGCCAAAATAGGAGCATCGGATGGATTAGGAGTTGGTGCAATAGACTTGTCCTTAAGGTTGCTCTCAGCAGTCCTTAGGAGCCCTTGGAGTTTGCTTAGGGTGACCTCTTCCTTGTTCATGTGGTAGGTCATCCTAAATTGGTTGTAGCTTGAGGGCAAGGAGTGAAGCACAATGTCGATAGCCAAATTTTCCCCAAAGTTAACATTCAACTTGCGAAGACGATAAACATACCTTTGCATCTTTTGCAAGTGCACGGTTAGAGACTCTCCACTTCCCATTTTAGCAGTGATCATATTCGTAATGATCTCATAGCGCTCTTGCCTCGCGCTTTGGTGATATCTCTCCATCAAGTCTTTATGCATTTCCTAGGGATACATGTCCTCATAGGACTTTTGGAATTCGAAGTTCATTGTGGCTATCATGATGCAATGAACTTTCGTTGCATCACGCTCATGGGTCTCAAAGACAGCCATCTCTTCGGGAGTAGCAGTTTCCGGATTGATCTTCTCGAGCTTCTCATCGAGAACATACTCTTTGTCCTCATAACGCGCGATAGTGCGAATGTATCTTATCCATTCGCTAAAGTTCGATCCATCGAAAGTCACTTTTTGACAAAGGCTCATTAGCATGAATGAGCTAGCAGCAACGTTGTTTGTGTTAGACATCTACAAATAGAAAGGACAAAGTTTGATTAGAATTGAATCCCTAATTAAACACCCAAAATGAAAAATTAGGGCTAGGACCCAACAACATTATTTACATATTAGAAAAGGGATGTCGTAATCCAACATGCAAATAATTTGGAGGTAAAGGAATGACGATTCACTAATTCTTCACCATGAAAAACATAAGCTTAAGTTTTAAATGTATTTAGAATTCCTAGATTTTTCTTGAGATTCATTGAACCTTTCAATGGCATGTTTAAATCTCGATATGCCCCTCTCGTTTGTGACTGGGATGCCGAGGATCACAAAGTGGGTGTGAATAACCATGCAAATCTACATGGTGCCTTCATTGTTACAATCACCTATTTGATGTGCCGGTAAACCACACATGCTCCATTGAACTATGACAAACAATGAATCAGCCTTTACCACCTTTGCTTAGAACTAATTAGTGTGCCGGTAAACCACACACGCTCCACTAACTTCTTAGCAAGGGTGCAAAGTGTAATTTCATGGGGTTGCATCAATTTCACTTTTGCCTAAAGTAACTAGGATTGGGAATTTAAAAAAATGTTTAGTTACTTTATATAGATTCATTATACTTATTAATGAGGAGAGGATTGCCCTATCCTATCCGTTCGGCTAACGACCCTCCACCAGTCAAGTAAGCGGTGGGTGTGAGTGTACACCCATTAAGCACCATTTTATAAGTAGCAACCTTATACCCACCTTATAGAACAGCTTCGTGAATGAGGCCTACTAACGGTAAGACGAGCATTTTAATTATACATATATATTTATTAAGCTTGTAACAATATAATAGTATAGGGTGTATTTTAAACATTTCAAAAATACTAGGGTTTTAATCTTCAATTTAAAATTTTCGAAATTTAATACCATTTAAATTAAAATTTTAAATATTAAAACTCTTGATTTAATAATTATCACAAATTAAACTATTAATTTAAATTATTAAATCATAAGGGATTATCTAAATCATGAGGATAATTACCATTTAAACAATTAACTTATCCTAATCCCTTTTATCCCTCTAAATTTCGAAAATAATGGGGGAGGATAATTCAAAATCTTTAATTACCATATTTAACTATTAAAAGATAATTACAAGATATGGGATTATCCAAATCCCTAAAATTTAGGATATTATCTTGGGGAAGGAGGCAAATCTCGAAATCTAAGGGTTGGCAAACCCTAGATTTCGAAATCTTGGATTAAAAGGAAAGGATTCAAAAACCCTTTCAAGATTTTCGCAAATTAGGGTTAGGAAACCCTAATCTCGAAATCTATGGCCTCCTAGGGTTTATTGGCTATAAACCCTAATTTGTCAAGTTCATACAATTGAATAATACTAATTGAAAACAAGTTAATCAAAGGCTCTGATACCACTGATGGGTTTTATACAAACAATCCTATGTGTGCATGCAACCCTAATTTGGATCTATGTTTCCACTATTAGATACACAACATTATGAACACATGGATAAAACCCTAATGTAGCATGCTATTTTCAAAAATCACATAGAAGGTTAGATCACATACCTCTTGTTGTTATATTGCAATAACAACTTAAATCTTCAAACTCGTAGTCTTGAAAGCAAGCACCACAAGTGTAGTGCCTCTAATGGCTCACAAACACCACAAGCAATTGGAGAGGCTATAGAGAGAGAAGGGAGGAATTAGAAATCGTCCTTGGGAGCTCTTAGAAGCAAGTGGACGAATTCTTAAGGCCTAGGGGTCTTTATATAGGGTTGAGATTAGGGTTTCAGTCCTTATCCTTATCCAGTTACTTGCCCACCAAGCAACCACAAGATAAGCCTTGAAAAACCTTTATCTCCTGGACCTTGGACGATTTCAAGGATATCCTTATCCTTGAATTCGTCCATCCTTTAACAATGATAACCATTGCCCTATTTTGCAACTATCACATAATTACAATTCAGCCCCTCTAGTTTAATTAATCACACTTGATCACAAAATTAATTCCTAATTAATTATTGACCAATATTAATTAAACAAATATGATTTCTCCTTTAATATATTATTCTTATAACATATTAATAAATCATAATAACCTCTTTCTCTATTTATTTCTCTAGTCAAGTTGCTTTGGTGAAGGCAACCCAAAAGGACCATGTACAACCGGGTCAAGTATTTACCAAATATGGTTACGGGCTTAGACACTAATCCAACAAGAACAACATGCTAGAGATAGGATAGGGATCTTCAAAAATTTCATGACAGAATTGTCTAATTACATGATTCCTGATAGCCTAGGATCCTTCTTTATTAATAGACTTTTCCATCTCATCATGTCCACGGAATGGTAGTGCATTTTTAAATAAAAATCAATAGTTACGAATTATAGCACGTAATCAAATTTCATAATTACTTTGCTCAAATTCCGTATGCTTATGCAAGACTTCACCAATAGATTGGTTTTTATCAATAACAAATCACACTTTTCTTGGACCTTATGGTGACAACTTTGAATATTACCCTTATGTTTCTGGAATGTTTTTTACTCCAATTGTAAAAGCCTTCATTTATAAATGCATCTCTTCCACCTTGTTCCCATACCATGCCTCCAAACAAGTAGCAAGGAAAACAATATCCCTTCTTCTTTTTTTATGTTATACTCTAACCATAGAAAATCAGTAAACCATTCCACAACAAAACCTTTTGGCTTATTACTAAAAAAGATAATTTCAAAATTATGCCCATTTGGCTGACAAGGTCCTTTAATCAAATATGCCCTCCTTATGTCATCATTTTGATTAGGATTATAAGATGTAAACTTTGGCCTATTCCCGGGTCTGAAGAAAGATCGTTCAAATCAAAAGATAGTGTCACTTTTGATTTTTAAGTAAGTTCATTAGATTGTGGTTCTTGTGGTTTTGACTTAGGTTGATTTGTTTATAGAACATGGGTACTTTCATTAGCCCTAGTTTTTGGAAGTTCCTTCACAATTTTTGTCTCCGACATCTAATTGTCTTTTGAAAATTTTATTAATAGCAACCTACACTCAAAATATATGAACTATAAACTTGATTTCAAGTTTCAACAACAAATAGCAACCTACAATCAAAATATATGAACTATAAACTTGATTTCAAGTTTCAACAACAAATAGCAACCTACAATAAAAATATATCAACTATAACTTGATTTCAAGTTCTAGCAACAAATAATCAGTAATTATTAACCCTAAGTCCCTAATTTAATAAACCTAATTGGTAAATTCTAATTTTTCATCATAATGACAAAAAATGGAATTTGAGTTAACCTAACAATATATAATAGGATTGAGTTTTTTTATACTTACTTGTTTCATTGTGCACTTTGATGAGTTTGATCACTTACCACCAGAGGAGGTCGTTGGAGTAAGCCACTGGCAGACGGCAACGAGCAGGAATAAGTCGAGGACCATAGAAGATGAGTCGACGATCACATTCACAGAAAGAAGTTGACGATCAAATATTTGGTAATTGGCAATACGTTTGATTTTTTTTCATTAAACTAGTTGTGCTTATACCTATTTGTTTCATTAAAGTAGTTGGTTTGGACTTAAAAAGTTTGGACCATTTGGGCTAGTTTGTATTTTGGACCATTTAGAAATAACCTAAATTTTTTTAGAGTGGCCTAATTTTTTCTCTATGGTTTAATAACAATATAAAACAAATTTTTCCAAAAAATTTTACACTAATAAAGTTTTTTGAGGGGCATATTGGGAGCCAATGTAAATCTGCCTATGTTCTCTTTAACCTCCAACTCTTCTATTCGAAACCCTAGCCCCCATGCATGAATGAGAGCTTGTCTACATGATTTTGGGGTATGTCTTTAAGAATTGGTGAAGCTTAAAGAATGAGGGAGTCCATTTTGGTGCAAGTAAGCAAGGAGCAAGTTTGGATCCAACATCTCCTTAATATTTCTGAACTTTTTGAGGTATAAAGTTCATACATTGACATTCCTTCTTCTAGATTCAAGTTTGGGGTCATTTTTGGGTGGTTTTGGTCCTTTCAATGGATGCTCTTGGAGTTTGAGGAACTCCATAGTGTTATATAGTTCTCCAATGGTCTCTAAGCTTCTGATGATTGAGAAAAGATCCATGTTTGGAGACATCTTGTGTCCATGCACACATTTTGATCACATTAAGGACTTATTGGACTTAGAAGTATAGATCTTGCCTTGTAGAGGAGTCCTAATGTATAAGTTGGAAACTTTATCCATTAAGTCATTGAAATGGACCAGATTAGAAGTCATGGGTTTAAATATGTAAGCATTAAGCACTTAATGAAGAATATGGCATTCTGTCATGGTCCATGAAGTGAATAAGGGCGTGACACGACATGGTGGCATCCTACATCTCTACTGTTTTGTCCCAACATGCCCACGACACGACCAAGAGATCTCCACGACACAACAACTTCGTTAATTGGCAATTTAACTAAGTACTGTTATTAATGAATTTGTATTTAAAAAATATCGTAAATGTAATTCCTTAGTTTTTTAGTTGTTGGGTTTTTTTGGCTCATGGGGCTTGTCTCAGGGCTTTTTTTCTTTCCATAAGTGAAGAGTCCCCAACCTCTTGTTGTATTATATTTTTTAATTAATAAAGTTTTCAAAGGTGCTACCCTCTTTTACTAAAAAGAATTTACCATCAAGGTCTTATTTTTTCTTTTTCTTGGGCCACAAATATGCTTGGAACAACCCTAAATGGGAGCATATTGAATCTCAAATGAATCCAATGGGATTATCATGGGTCAAATCATTTTTTAGATTGAAGTCTTTTATAAAATCCATGCTTTAAACAAACCACGCATTACCATCTTTCAAAAACAACACAATTAAAACTGTTTAAGTTAAAGAAAACCATTATTGAATAAAAAGTAACAACCAAAACATGCCCAAGTGGTATTGTCTAAATAAAAACATACTACCCAAAGATAAATGTGCCCAAGCTCACTGGTACAAGCTCTTAAGCTACATGTACCAAACCAAAGGCACAAAGTGAAAGAAACAAGTGTTAGCCCCCACTGAGTGAGTTAATAAAAGTTGCATATAGTCGTAGAAAAAACGTATATTTCCCAAACGGGTCAACAATTCAGTTTATGACATAACAACATTAAGAAAAAATACTTCTTACTCACATATACAAAACATATAACAACAAATTCATCACATACCACCAAAAACATAACATATCACCAAAACATGACATATTACCAAAAATATCGCATATCACCAAAAGCACATCACCAAAAGCACATCACCAAAAGCATATCATCAAAAGTATGTCACCATAAGCATATCTCCAAAAGTATGTCATCAAAAGCATATCACCAAAAGTATGTCACCGAAAGCATCACATATCACTAAAAGCATCTTATGATATGTATGAAACTCTACGTACATCCTATCCCAAGGAAACTACCAAGTTCATTACTCGTGTGCACACATTGTTGACCGAGACACCAACCCCAAACACCCCTTTCGCTACTCCGAACATGTGAAACACAAGTTTTCTACGATGTCATTCATGATATGGTAACAACGGTTTCGTACATCCATAACACCTCCCAATCCAACATTATGCTTGTATTGGTCCTCCCTGATAGGACCACACTACTCTAGTCCACGAACATTATAGTGATAGTGTACGTGTACCATGTGTCGCATGATCTTCAAGATAGAGGTGACGAACACCAAAATGGATTAAGTTATTTATTATAGGTCCTCTTTCAACCTATTATGTCACCAAAGGTATCCAAGTAGGGTTTAAGGCAAGTGTCATAAACTAACCAACCCACTACGCAACGCCCCCAAAATTCAACAATTCATCATATAAAGCATGCAATTTAATACAATCAACCAATAACATAATATTCACTAAATTCATCAACAATTCACCAAAGCATAGAAAATTATTGTCATTTCAATCAAATTTATGCTAGCATACCATAAACATCATAATCATCATAATGGAGTCCAATATCAATTTATACCTTAAGCATGACAACTAGCAAATAACCATATCAAATTAACACATCATACTCAAACACAAAACAACAACTAATTTAGACATAAAATGAATAAATGATTCGTATATGAAATGTACTTTGCGACTTATGTACATTTAGTGAGTAAAACTACCAGCTCACCTTAGCCTTGACGAATCCTTTAATAACTTCAAGTTTTGAGCTCCTTTGAAGATGTCAAGACCTCACCTAATCACATTTATCATCAAGTTACTAAGTCCATTCAAAGTCTATAAGTTTAGCTCATCATATGTTAATTTTAAATTGTATTTTTTTATAATTCGAGCCACATCCCGTATTTAGTGTTTTGATCATAAAACAGAATCTACAATTCCAAAAAGGGATGATTTATAACTTTCTGGAAACTATACTAGATTTCCTACAACTTTTTTCTTGGGTTGATTTTCTCTAAAACGGACTAGAATGGTCTCTACAGGCCTCACAAGACATGTAAACATTGATGTGCAGATTTCCAACTTTCACCAAAAATCACTATATGCTTTAAGACTTTAGAAAAAGAATTAACGCCACAAAATTTCACAGGCAATACCCTTGTATGAAGGTATTGATACAATTAAGTGCTTAGAATAAAGATCAAAGAGATGACACAAAAATGTTGAAAGTAGAATACATAAACACAGACAAACATCTAGACTCAATTTCCAGATTTTAACCCGAAACAACAACCTGTTTAATGCCATTTTAACACCACCAAGGCATGCACAAGATACAATATTTTTCCATATTCTAGTGGTTTAAACTTTTATCTTTTCACATACTACTTGCAAAATTCCATACAAATTTTCTACAATATTTTACGGATTTTACAAAATGGAATATCAATGCAGCTAATTTCTGATCAGTTAACAAAAATTACGATTTTCACCTTGGTTAGAGACAAAATCAACTCCTGGGAAAAATCACGGACAAACTAGACTCAAAATGTAAATTTTGAGAGTTTACGAATCCTAAATCCGACTCCCATTGATTTTTCTAGATTTTTTACAAAACATTGGCAGAATAGGTATTTCCCTACAATTCCCAACTTTGAGTTTCTCAGGGTTAATTGACAACTTAACCCATTAAGCCATAACCAAAAACAACTATAAAGCTGAAAATTAGGTTCTTAACGGTAGAAAAATGTCATGGAGTTAAAAGGACAATTTCAATTTCAAACCATGACTAAGCTGAAAATTAGATATTTAACAGTAGCACCCGATCTCACATCGACTTAGAAGAACGAAACATTTCTTTATAAGGGGTGTGGATACCTTCTTTGTCACAACGTGTTTTAAAGTCGTGAGGGCAGCAGATCTCACAAGAACTTTGCAGTTAAGTGTATCCGGGCAAAGAGCAATTCAAGGATGGGTGACCCTCGATGATGTTTTCGTGTCGGGAGGCCAAAGCGGACAATATTATTATTCGTGTCAAAGGGGTATTACAAGTTAGATTCCGAATATAGATAGAGTATGAAAGTTGTTTTTCTATTTGATTCTAAAGAAAATATAAGATATCAAGTCAACACATAATGTTGTTTTTCATTTGCTACTATATAATATTTTTATGAATATCGTATACGCATTTTTCCAATAATAATTCTAATTCTAAACATTAACATTTAACAAATGTTACTAGACTGTAGATAAGAACACATCAAGTTCCAGTGTTCGCTACAATGTTTGCTTTGACTTCTTCTTCCATGTTCCTTCCTTTCCCTGTTTCCCACATCTCATGCCCATAAAGACAGTACTTCTTGAGTTCTTGGTATGGGTTGAAATCAAGGTTCTAAATGGCGTGAGGCCTGGCGTGGCAGCAAGGCCAAGCCTCAAGCTTAACGAGCCATGACGTTTTTCAAGGCATGATGTAAGGCGTCGATTTTGTATTAATTTAAAATTATATTACCACATAAATATAAATTTATATTAAATATAACTACTTTTTAGAAGTGTTAGATCAATAACTAATAACAAAAAGTTAACAAAAACCACAATACTTGTATCTCCGATTTGAAAAGACATAATAAAGAGCAAAAAATTGTGTCTCAAACGAAAAAAAACATGCGCCCTAACACACCATAACGCGCCATGGTGCGCCATATCACGCCTAACAGCAACGTTATGAGGCTTTTCGTAACGGCGAAGCCACGCCTCACGCCATGGCGCGCCATGGCACACCTTTTAAAACACTGGTTGAAACACAATACTGATTGGTATGGGATGAAAATGCGATCAATGGTATTGGTTCTCTCTTCTTCACCCTTTACGTTGGTTATTTTGCAAAATTTTAAATGAAAAACACCCCTCTTTCTCGCTCTCTTCAATGCCGGTAACCACCCACCACCGACCTTCAACCTACCGCCTCCATCATTCTCGCTAGCCGCCACCACCAGAAACTCTTCAAACCAATGTTGTCAAGATCAAGATCCTACGTAGGATCGTTTTTGGGTTTGCAAGATCGGGATCGGGATCCTAAGATCCCACAAAATAAATTATAATTATAATTTATAATTTTTAATCACGAAAAATATTTCAAACATTCAATTTTTTGTTCAAAAATTATAAAAACTTCAAAATATTAGTCATAAGTCACAACACAAAATGATAAATGGTAAATTGGTAAAGAGTAAAAGACATAAAGTGGTAAAAAATCATTTGTAAAAGAAAAATAAAAAATAAAAATAAATAAATAAATAAATAAATAAGGGAAGGTAGGATCGGAACGGATCTCGATCCTACGATCTTACCTACAATCTTATGATGATACCTCAAATACGATCCGTTTATGATCTGAATCGTTTTTCTTACCTAGGAGCGTAAGATTCTACAATTCTACAATCAGGATCATGATTTTTTCAACCATGCTTCAAACAATTGCCACCCATACCACCTTAGAAAAAACCCCATCATCACACCTACAACTCCCTTACCCTAGAACCGTCTCCTTTTCAAACCACCTTTCCTTACATTCTCTGCCACAAATATTGTCTCTTCTCTCTCCCTCCGTCTCTGTCTATCTCTCTCTAAGAAAACAACTCGCTACCGTCAGACAACCACCATGATAATATATTAGTTTTTACTTCAGTTATAAGTCTTTTTGACTTGCTTTTGGTAAGTTTCTGATCTTTTGATCGTCTTTTCATGAAAAAATTCTTAAATTTCAATGGGGATTTTGCAAGACGCATTTATGCTCCATTACTTGAAAGCTTTAATAGATTTCTAGACATGTTAATACTCATGTTTTCGAATATTATGTTGTTTGTTGAAGGATATGCGTAAATGATCAAGTTATTTGAACTCTATGTCAGTTTTCAATTTACAGGTCCTATCTAGAATAATTCAAATTAATGGTGTTACATAAGTGAGATATATGCTTAAAAACACCCTAAAATCTGTAGTTAAGCCCATCTGCAATTAGTTGTTGTACGAGCTAAAAATTACAGGAAAAAAGGATCATAACCCATTTTGTAGTTGTAGAGTTCGCCTAACTCCCTGACATATAACTACACAACCCTCTATAAAACTTACAATTTAATGATAAATCAGATCAATTCAACATAACTACATTTCTTGGAACTGCTCCAACCCAGTACATATGTATCCCATACTTTCATTCACATGTATCCTTCCACCATAGCTACAAATGCTTTCTTTGGTCCTTTTTTTTATGTATATTCTCATCATGACAGGAAGTTATTAAGGAGCTGCAGATGCAAATTTGCTTTCTTTCATTATACTTGGCATTGTTATAGGGAGAGTTGTCCATATCCAAATCCCTGCGACTTGAAGTTCAATAGGTTTGAGATTTTCTTAGTTGATTTTATATTATATTGATTCTGTCTAGATTAATTCCTTGATTAAATGGGTATTTTCCCCTCCACCCTCTTCCATGATCCCCAATTTTCGTTTCAATTGTTGTGAAAGTGTCCCCATTTTCATTAGGTTTTGATAGTCTTGATAAATTTGACATTGATTAGCTGACTTGATTTGTTGTGTAATAAATTTATGTTGAAGTATATCTTAATAAATTTGAGTTTTTTTAACTTGATTTTGGTGATTCATAATTGTCCATGGGTTAGGGTTTTCTCGAATGAGCACTTTTTATGTTTAATTTTCTTTTACTACATCCGCTTTAAGATTCGATTCGATTGATATTTGATGAGTATCAATCAGTGGATTTAATTGAAAATTCAAAATCAATTTCATTCGGTCAATATACCAAAGATATTGTAACTAGAAGGGTATAAGGATACGGTAAACATTACAAATACAAAAATGATTGTCAAACTGACACACTCCTTTGGTTTCTTGCGGCACTATTATGTAACGCCCGAAGATTCGGGCTAATCAATTTAGAGACAATAAGAATCAAAAATGACTTTTTAATAGAATATTATTTAGAATAATAATCTTAACCAAGTTATAGTATATATTACAAGAGTTCCGTACATATAAAGAACACCGAAGTTTTACGGCAAAACTAGCACGGCATGAGAAATCGTAAAAAGTGAATTTTGATAAACTACTTTTTAGCCTTAAAGATTTAAATGAAAGTTGTAGTATACGTTAAACCGAAAACATACATAAAAAGAACACCCAAATCTGATTTCGTATGAGGAAGTTATGATTTTTTCTAAGATTTGGCATAGCAGTGCACAGCCTGAAATTCGAATTTTAGATCGACCGAATTTTAGCCGACTCAACCTAAACGAGAATCGAAAATTTCGTTAATAGGAGCTCAACGATACATGTTAAGTCCAAAAATTTTTATCATTCCCCTTCAATTCTTATTCAGATCGGCAATACTGACAAGAAAATATAACAATTGATTCTTATTCAGATTGATCAACCATATTGACAAGAAAATATAACACAACACATATAATCCATGATGAACCAAACTATCAAAGCGTACCACAAGCGACCAAAACAATCGATTAATAATCTCTTATTTTCTATATTGTTAATAAATTCATATCCCGCAAAGGGCGATTCCTCATCTAGTTAATATACTAATAAACCAGAACATTGGAGAAAAACAATTCCAAAATTAAACAATTGATTTGGTATATATTAGTTTTAAATACGTACATGTTGTAACAAAAAAAATACATAATTTTTTTCTTTTTGTAGATCTAGAGTTTAGATGCAACAAAAAAAAATCTTTTTTTTCTTCAATGAATAATACAAAACAATAAAAAAAAATATTGTTTTTTGTCTCTTATAAATACTATAATAATAAAAAAATAAGAAAAAAAACCTTCTTCTTTTTTTGTGTTCTAAATCTTCGGTGTACAAACCATTTTTTTCTTTTGTTCTGTTGTTTAATGTATATAAACAAAAAAAAACATCTTTTTTAGCAAAAAGTAAAAAAAATGTAAAAAAAGATATGGTAAAAAAACAACAAAATGTTTAAAAAAAACTGAAATTTTAAGAAAAATTTAAAATTTTAAAACTACAACTATTTAATAGATATTTTTAAAACTATACATATTTAATAAATATTTTTTTCAAAAACATCGTTATGATCAAAAACTCACCTTTATACATATTAATTTTAAATATAATTTAAATTTTACATTGCAAGTACAATTAGGTGATTTGACATTATTGACTTTCAAGAAAGCTTGAACACCAAACTTGGCCAAACACAACTCGCACGCTTCAATATTTCAAAATTTGTTGCAAATTCACCATATAGACTTGTATATATATACGACATTTGAGGGCATCTATTTCGTGTATAATTTCATACATCTTCTTTTGCTATTAAAAAATGAGGATGCTCGGTGCTAAAACCCTACTCATAGTTTTATTCTTACAAGCACTGTTGGTGTCGATGGTGACTGAAGCTGCATCTGCTAATAAGGTAAAACGTGTTAAACCTCCAAAGCCTGTGAAACCCGTTCAGGAGATTTTAACGTGCAAAAGCCGAAAAAGCAGATGTTTCATGAAGCGCATCAAGTGCCCAGTAGAATGCCCCAAGGTTAAACCAAAGAACCCTAAAGACAAAGCATGTTTTCTTGATTGTTATTCACCCAAATGCGAGGCCGTGTGTAAATGTAAGTAAAAAAAAAAAAAAAAAAAAAAAAAAAACTTCCTCTTCATACATGCATGCATGAAAATAAAGTTTAACTAATTAATCATTTGTGTGGATGTGTGATAGCACGTAAACCAAATTGCAATGGACCTGGAGCCGCATGCTACGACCCACGATTCATAGGTGGTGATGGAATTGTATTCTATTTTCATGGAAAAAGAAACGAGCATTTTAGTTTGATATCTGATTCCGACCTTCAAATCAACGCACGTTTTATTGGACTTAGACCTGAAGGTAGAACCCGTGACTATACATGGATCCAAGCATTAGGATTCAAGTTTGGCCATCACAATTTCGCTCTTGAAGCAGCGAGGACCCAAAAATGGGATGATGATGTTGATCATATAAAGTTATCATATGATGGGAAGGAATTGTTCATTCCAGAAGGCCATTCCTCCGAGTGGAATTCCCCAGAAGGCGACATACAAGTTGAAAGGACTGCAACGAGCAATAGTCTAACGGTGAAGGTACTAGATGTTGCTGAAATATCTGTTAACGTGATTCCTGTATCTGAGGAAGATAGCAAGATCCATAATTATCAGATTCCAACAAATGATAGTTTTGCTCATTTGGAAGTACAATTCCGATTCTTTGGCTTATCATCTAAAGTTGAAGGAATTCTTGGTAGAACTTACCGTCCTGATTTTGAGAATCCAGCAAAACCAGGAGTGGCAATGCCGGTGGTCGGTGGTGATGACAAGTACAAGACTAGTTCACTCCTTGCGGCTGATTGTGCTCTTTGCGTCTTTTCTCCTAAGGAAATCAAGGATGGAAATGATGACTCGCCAATGATGGAATATGGCATGTTAGATTGCACCGGAGGAGGAAATGGAATCATATGTAAGAAATAAGTATCTTACATTATTTGATGCTGCCTACTGAAAGCTTCTTTATTATATGCATGGAAGGAATGATTTGTGTGTTCAAAATGTTTGTGTTTTCTTGTTCCTTTTGACTTTGTACTTTGCTACGTACTGTGTCTTTAAACAAACGTGATTCTTTTCTTATTTGGTGCTATAAATGGAATAATAAATTATAGATTACTTTTTTTAGTACTTGGTTATGTAGTTTAAGTTTCTAAGGTAGTAATCACTAAAATCATAGAACTAAACTAGAGAAACTAATTAGGGCCTCTTTGATTTGGATTTGACTAGGTCAATCCGGTCAGACAAAAATGTATGACTCCGTCCGGTCCATCTGTTTGATATGCCTCAGTTTTGCATTTGATTGGGTCAACAATGTTTGACTGGGTCATAACAAAAAAAACTTATTGACCAAGGCTGATTGAAATTTATTCCACCATTGCCCCTAACGTTGCCTTCCTTGCCATTTACCATCAGCGCCACCCTTGTCTTCCTTCCTCACAGCCATTGACACCGCCTCCTCCTCCATTCCCATTGGTAGAAGGTATGTTTTTCATCGATTTAATCTCTGGAAAGGGAAAAATAAACACGAAAAGAGAAGGAAGGATGGAGCAGATTCGGCACACAGCAAGTGGGGGTGGTTCTATGGTGTTCAATCGAGACAAGAAGGAATGAAATGAAGGCAATGGTGGTGGAGCTTAGTCCGGTAACGGCAGACATGTCGAGGGAGGAGAAGCCATCGAGATCGGTGATCCTCTTGGTCTAATTGACCTCGTCGCCATCAAGATTGGTGATCCTCTTGCTTCTTCTCTCCTAGCCCTACAAAACGCAAAGGAAATAAGTGTTTTGGTGTGGCTTCTCGGTGTGCTTGGTCAACAGAAAAAATATTTCATTATAATATTTTTAAAACTATGATCTTTTACTAATAACGAAGAAATCAAATATGCTCGTATTTTTTGTAGTCCTTAATAATTGATAACCGGAGGTAAAATAATCATTTTCTATCGGTCGACACATTCAGTCAGATATACAATCAAACAACACGGTTTCTTACTGAGTCAGAATTTATTACACAGCCAGATTTTTCTCAGTCGGCACTTTCTTAATAAGCAATTATCAAAAGGGACCTTAGTGAAAATAAAAGGTTATTACATAATCACATATGGAGGCTAATATAATATTTGGGTTAGGACCACACTAGCCCAAAACCTATGTTTTAGATTTTTAGTGCGATGGTTTTTTTGTTTGGTTGCCCCTGAAATCGTACCATTAAACGCCAAAATTAAAATTTTGCATCTTTAAGGAACGAACCGCACTGTTCAATACATTTTTTTGGTGCGGTTATTAGACAATTAAAGTGTGATATGTATATAATTATATTAGAGGGTCATGAGTGTAAATATATCTCTTATATATATATTGTTATTGTAATCGTGGATACAATAAGAATACAATTACTGATTAGCAAAGTCAACTTGGTATCAGAGTCTTACGGCATACCCTAAAAAAACACCAATCAAAAAAAAGTCGATCAAAGGCAAGCAGCACCGATCAAGGCTACAACGCTTCCCTCTCTTGCTTTTGTCGATCTGCACAGCCATCACCTACAGTGCTGCCACCTACAGCCACCACCTACAGTGCTGCCAACTACAAGGCCGCCACCTACAGTAACATCCAATTTCTTTTTTTTTTCTCTTTCTCTTCTTTCTGTTGCCGATCAATGTCACTTACAGCCTTTACCCCAGCAGAGAAAACTCTACATTGTCACCATATGTTTGGTTTCACTCTATCTCCTACCAATTATGGTTACTGGAAGGCAATGCTCTAACCATTCCTTCTCACCAACAACTTGTTTAGTTATATTGATGGCACAATTCCTTGTCCACCGATTACTATCCCATCTTCATCATCAGGCAAAGACAAAGATGGTACAGTACAACCCCCACAACCAAACCCAAATTACAACATATGGGTTTCCAATGATGCTCACGTACGTATGCTCATCATTTCTACCATCTCCGAGTCGTCATTCCAACATGTTCAAGGCAACACCTCTCGTGATCTTTGGCTATCTCTTGAACGAGCATATGCACCTCACACTTCCTCTAGGGAATACACCCTGAAAACTCAGCTTCTCAAGCCAGAGATGAAGGCCGATGAAAGCTCCTCTGCATACCTCACTCGAGCTCAAGAATATTCTGATGCACTCGCCAATATAGGCGAACCAGTGAAAGAAAAAGATTTAGTGATGCTAGTTATCTCGGGTCTAAGAGAAGAATACAATGGGCTGAAGTCAACCCTTCTTGGTCGTCAATTCTCGACTGCCTTTAAACAACTTCATGGTTTGTTATCAGACCATGATTACATGATCAAGAAATCAGCAACAACCATCTCTCCGGCTCAAGCTTTCACGGTTGTTACAAACAGTCACACCTCAGCCGTTCGTGGTGCTACCTCGTCCACTCCTCAACCGGGTCAACTACACGCTATTCAGCAACTTTTGTCACAACTTGGCCTTCAAGTTCAGCCCATTCATGCACAACCTGCTCAATCCTTTTACACCAACAGATCCGGAAATAACCGTGGTCGTGGACGTGACTCTAGACGTGGAAGAGGGAACTACAACAACAGAAATCAAGGAGGAGGTAACCGTAATCAATTTAATTGGGCTTCTAATCAAAACGTTGTTTCTGGCACATGCAACAAGTGTGGGATTGGTCATATCCCGTCACAATGCCCTAACCGTGATCCAACTACTTTGAGAACGAGACAGCCACCTTCGGCTAACTTTACAGACTACTGCTCACAAACTACATCCTCTTGGCTTCCAGACACAGGCTCTAGCCATCATGTTGCACCGGACCTATTAACTTTCGATAATGTTGAGGCCTATTACGGTGATGATAATCTTCACGTTGGCAATGGTAATGGCTTACCCATTCTACATATTGGTTCCTCACAATAATACTCGCCAAACAAAACCTTTAACCTTAAAGACATACTTCATGTTCCCGAAATAAAACAAAACCTTCTTTCTGTCCAAAAGTTTTGTCTTGATAATCATGTGTACTTTGAGTTTCACTTCTCTTTCTTTGTTGTGAAGGACAAGCTTACACACAATATCCTTCTCATGGGTCCAGGTAATGATGGTCTCTACTCCTTTCGTCTTCCTCAAACTCAACCTATTCACAAAATAGCGTTTTCTACTAATCGTGCTTCATCCACCACATGGCACCAACGACTTGGACATCCACATCCACAACTCTTGAAGTCCATGTTATCTAAATATCATTTACCTTTACAAAATAAGTGTGCTAGTACTTTTTGTGATTCATATCATGTTGGAAAATCGTCTAAACTTCATCTGTCACCATCTATTTATAAAATTTCACACATTTTGGATTTAGTTTTTTGTGATGTATGGGGTCCAGCTCCTGTTACCTCTTACGATGGTCACAAATATTTTCTGTTGTGTGTTGATCATTATTCTAGCTTTATGTGGATTTTTCCATTAAAACTAAAATTTGACGTTTATATTATTTTTAAACGATTCCTTGCGATGGTTGAACGACAGTTTCAAACCAAACTAAAATCCGTCCAAACCGATTGGGGAGGCGAGTTTCGAAATCTCTCTCAGTTTTTCTCTCCTCTCGGCATTACTCATCATCTTTCACGTCCGCATACCAGCGAACAAAATGGTTTTGTTGAACGAAGACATCAGCATATTGTCGAAACCGGTCTTACTCTACTTGCTCAGTCCAATGTTCCTCAACGGTTTTGGCATCTTTCCTTTGACACCGCAGTATATCTTATTAACCGAATGTCGTCCCGAACGAACTCCAACACCTCACCCTTTGAACATGTGTTCAAACATAAACCTGATTTTTCCTTTCTTCGGGTTTTTGGATGTCAGTGCTTTCCTCATCTCCATGCATACAACAAACACAAAATGGATTTTCGTTCTACACCCTGTGTGTTTCTTGGTTACAGCACTGCTCATCACGGCTATCGGTGTTTAGACCCACAATCTGATCGCATCTATGTGGCACGTCATGTTTGATTTAATGAGCAATCCTTCCCTTTTCACAAACCTCCTACAATCACTCTGACTACAACCACTACAAATCCCTACATCTCAATTTATCCAAACCCTATCTTACCACCCACTGTCTCACCCTCCACAACACCTATTGCACAATCTGACTCACCGGATATGATACCTACCAACACCTCCCCCATGAACATCCCATAACCAAACGACCTCTCATTTACACATATCACCGTCGTTCCCAAAACACCAATCAACCACCTCCGCTTATTCCTACTCCTCCCTCTAACATCGAACAACCTACACATACTCGACCAGCCAACCTACGCCCCAATCCCAAATCAACCAAACCTTATGATGCCACCTCCTACCATACCCAATACCATTCGCCTGACACCGAACCAACAACCTTTACCATTGCTAACAGGGATCCTAAGTGGCGCAGTGCCATGGAAGAAGAGTATTTGGCCCTGATGCGGAATGCTACCTGGACGTTAGTGCCACGTGTTCCAAATTACAACGTTGTTGATTGTAAGTGGGTATACAAATTAAAAAGGGACCAAACAAGGGTGATTAAACGTTACAAGGCACGACTAGTAGCAAAAGGGTTTCGGCAACAACCGGGCATTAATTATCAAGAGACATTCAGTCCTGTAGTAAAATCAACAACTATTTGTGTTGTTCTATCTCTAGCTGTAACACAAAAATGGTCCCTAAGGCAACTCGATGTACAAAATGCCTTCTTGCATGGTAATCTCACCGAGACAATTTATTTGCAACAACCACCTGGGTTTGTTAACTCGGCAAAACTAGATCATGTTTGCTTGCTTCACAAATCCTTATATGGATTAAAGTAAGCCCCTAGAGTGTGGTTCCACCGTCTATCTACAACTCTTCATTCCCTTGGATTTAAGGGTTCCAAGACGGATCCTTCCTTGTTTATTTACTCCTATCGGGGAACACTTTTATACATGCTTGTCTATGTTGATGACATTATTTTGATAGGAAACAACTCGCATGCTATTAATAAAGTAGTACAAAGTCTTAGCCAATCTTTTGTTGTTCAGGATATGGGCCAACGTCATATTTTCTCGGTATTGAAGTCACTCGTCAGGGTCATGACATGGTTCTATCACAACGAAAGTATATCCTTGAACTCTTACAGCGTGCAGGTCTGTATAATGCTAAACCGGTCTCGTCTCCTATGACAAGTAATGCAAATGTTGCTCTTGGTGACAGTGCCACGTTTGATAATCCGGTCAAATATCGCCAAGTTGTAGGTGCTCTTCAGTATGTCACATTGTCTCATTCGGATATTACTTTCGCGGTTAACAAAGTCTGTCAGTTTATGCATTCCCCCACCAAGAATCATTGGTCAGCAGTCAAAAGAATTCTTCGTTACTTATAGGGCACCGCTGACTATGGTTTGTGTCTTAAGCATGATTCGAGCACCATCCTCGATGCCTACACTGATTCAACTTACAACTCATTGACTTGCTTCTCTGATGCTGACTGGGCTGGTTGCCCAGACTACCGTCGATCCACTGGGGGATATGCTATCTACCTAGGTTCCAATCTAGTATCATTTTCTACTCGAAAACAAAAGACTGTATCTCGGTCGTCAATAGAGTCTGAATACAAGGCCCTAGCCGATACCGTTGCTGAACTCACATGGCTCGAAACTCTATTACGCGAACTTTAAGTCCCTGTTAAGTCGGTTCCTATGCTGTGGTGCAATAATCTTGGTGCTACATATCTTTCAGCTAATCCTGTCTTTCATGCGCATACAAAACATGTTGAAGTTGATTTTCACTTTGTCCGAGAAAAGGTGGCGCAACGCAAGCTTTCAGTTCAGTTTATATCTACTCATGATCAGATTGCAAATGTGTTCACCAAGCCGCTGCCCTCGCAAGGATTTCTCTCTTTACGATCCAAGCTAAAGGTTGCTCCCCAGCCTTAGCTTGCGGGGGAATATTAGACAATTAAAGTGTGATATGTATATAATTATATTAGAGTGTCATGAGTGTAAATGTATATCTTATATATACTCTTATTGTAATCGTGGATACAATAACAATACAATTACTGATTACCAAAGTAAACTGCGGTTGTCGTTTGTTTATGGTGCAGTGGATTTTTTTTTTGTAGTTTTTACTTCCATTAAATTGTCACTTTGAATATTTAGGGCATCATCTTAATATCACCTTCCCTTCCTTACTCCATGCGATCTCCACACCTTCCACCCCCATGAATGTATACCTTCCGCATCCAATCAGCTATGTTTTCTGCTCTCCATTGCTTCATGTTGTTCCTCGTGAGATCGTTTTTGTAGGTGAGATCACCATATCAACAACATTATGTTTTTTTTCAAATAAAACCGTCACAATAGATCTCGTTCTACACAAATAAACATTAATGTTCAATTTTAAGTCAGATCATTTTATCAGTTTTTGGGGCTCAACAAACTAACAAGATGATTAATTATAGTTATGAGATCATTTTTGTTAGTGAGATCATAATGTCAATATTTGTTTTTTTTTTTGCAAATAGATAGGTGATAGGTATGTGAAAGATGGATGCAATATGGCAGTGACGGATCTAAGAATTTTTCATGTTGGAGGCATTTGATCAAACTATATAATCGAGCCAAATCAAATAGGTCAAAATATTTTGGGTCGGGTCAAATTCATCTACTATTTCATTCCCAAAAAAAACATCATATGTAATTTATAAAACAAAAGAATCAAATCCATAAAAACTCTATTTATCCATTCCTATTTAATATCACATAACCTATATTCAAAGTTAAAACTTCAAACAATTGTACAATTCATACATTTAACAAAATCATATAAAAAATGACTATAAAGTTCACACGCATAATTACTACTTATCCCTATCACATATAGTAATTATATATCGATCTTTGTAAAAAACAATCTTTAAAATTTTCAAACAATCAAAATCATATTTGGCATATGTTAACCTATTATTATTAAAAAGAGCTAGTTATTATTATTAAAAAGAGCTAGTTAGAACATAGATAATATAATATTGTGTTCCACTTTAGAAGAATATTCCATTTTACAAGAATGCAGTTAAATAAAATTTATAAAAATATACAAAGTCTCACTTAAAGTTCAATTATAATTAAATTATTATTTACAAGTTAAAAAAATAAATATATAATAAGAATTAAAAAAAATTCTTTTTTATTGATTAGAGAATTAAATTAAATAGAAATATAGAATCTTCAATAAGAAGAAGCTACGCTTCATGGTCAAAATTAAAAAGCTATTTATAAATAAGACTTGGCGAATTGACATGAATAAGGAATAGAATCAATAGGCTATCACAATAAAAGTATTTGGAGCAGTGGCAGTGTCATTTGAAACAAACGTTGGCCTCGATTGGTAGTAATTCTCACAACTTCATTGTTTTCTTATAAAACAATTGTTTTTTTTTAAATAATTGGGAGTGACTCACTTTAATAATTACGGATATGAGATAAGTATTTAGTCATAGTATAACAATAGTATAACAGAGCTATTTTTTTTAAAAGAGATTCAGGGGGGCAAAGCATCCGGCAGCCCCCCTACTATCTCCGCCCCTAGCCCCCACCCTCTTGTTAATAGGTCTGCTCCTACTCATCTGTTGAAAATCAAACTAATAAACATGTAAGGAAACCGACAAATAACATTGACAATTATATGTCGATTAGTTGCGAATAATAGATCCAACTATTATTATTATTATTATTATTATTATTGATGGGATTAAAACAACTTTTAATCTATGAATATCGATTAGATCTTGAACAAGTATATGAATATGAAACAGCAAGAACACAATATTAAAAACAAAGCAGAACGCAATATTAAGAACAAAACAACTTGAATCAATCGTGTCGAATGATTAAATAAAATCCTTAGAAGAGCTCGATTAAGAACATCAACTGTAAAGGATTGGAAGATTACAAGAACGATTACTTGAAAATGTTGTACTCTTAATCAATCGCTATATTGATAATCTCTAGAATCTTAACCTAATATGCATGCAAGCATTAACTTAAATACTATACATAAAAGGCTCTCGGTTGGACAGGCCCAAACCGGAGAATAAAAGGCTAATCTTAACGAGCCCAAAAGACGCAACATCTAATAGAACTTCAGCCCAACAATCTCCCCCTTTGCGTCAATTTGGAGCGAGACCTTCACTTCTTACTTTGGCCGACAGCTGAAGCTGGTACTTTCTTCTTCACGGTGCTAAACAGACACTTGGTTATTGAGAGGATGGTCTGTCTAAACCGGATGTACCAATTGATCATATCATTGAAGTACTTGATGTCATCAGCCGAATTGTCCTTACACCGCTTGACGATTGATAGGACGTGCTCCAAGCAAGCTGTGGTGTAGAGGTGCTTGTCAGCTAAAGCGAACAGACATTTCTGTCCTTCGGCTCTGTTGAACATCACTGAGTTTCGCCTTGGATCTATCTTGCCCATTTGCATTGTGTTTAGATCACTGGCCGATCCCACTGGTGCTACTTTCGGTTTCTTCTTGAAAACGGTGGCGACCTCCTGATCCATTTGGGCAACCTCCATGATGTAGCAAGCCAACATCCTTTTGACATGGTCTAAGATGGGACCATATTCGACTTCGTTTGTCAGCAGGATATTGTACAAGACTATCCAGTCATGAGGATTCAGATTCGGTAGATCCGCCAGGGTGATGATGTGAGCAGTTCTTGCAGATCCTCGGATAAGCTTGAACTTGACGTTTGTAAATCTCCCCACGGCAAAAGGCTTCATCACCCGAACATTGACAATCTTCTGGGCGCTCCATGTAAGGTATTGAGGGCGAGCGGCCTCCAGGTAGAAGTCAATGAGCTCCCTGTCAAGCTCATCGTTCGGATGCGGGACTTCAAAGATGTTGGAGAAGGCATGGAAGATGAACGTCTTTCGAGTCAGTGGCATATCGAACTGCGAATCGATGGTGTTGTTGCAGTCGAACGATATCACCGGCTCAAGCCATAGTATGCTTGGAGTCTCTATGGCCTCTTTTATCAAACGATCCCTGGTCCAGGCAGGGAAGAGCAGCTTTCGGCTCTCAAGGAGATCGTGGGCTTCTTTTTGCTTTCGTTCGGCTTCTTCAGCCTTACGCGCCACACGACTGGCATCACCTTCAGCATTGCGACTGTTTTTCCGTTTCAATAAGTCGGCAATGGTCTCCTTGTCTTCATCTTCATCTCCTTCCTCTGCTATGTTTTTGCCCTTGTTCTTCACACCCGAACCCGAGGCATGACCAGTTGGGGGTGGTTCGGTTGTGTGAGTAGCTTTGGAGGAAGGAGGTGGTTTCGATCCTTTCTTCTCATCTCCCCCTTGTTTCGGAATGGACACGAAACTCGGCAGACCTTCAATTTTGCTTAAGAGGTCCATAGCCGGGGAGAGCTTTTCAGCGAGGGTGCGCCTCACCGAATGATTAAGGATGGGGTCGTGTGCTTCCAGGATGTTGGATAGAGCGGCGTGGACATCCGAAACACACGTCTTTATGACTTCCCTCTCGGATCGAAGAGCTTCCAATTGTTCTTGAGAGTTGGAAAGTTGCGTGCTCTTGACCTTTAGGGCAGTTGTTTTACTCGCCAGAACGTCCATCAGAGAGTTCTCTGCCGCAAGATCCTCTTGTAGTTTTGCCAGACGGGCATCGATGGAGGCACGTAGTGCCGAGTTGTCGTCGCTGATATTTTGTCGGAGGATAGCGAACGAAGTCAACTCCGTCGAGACAAACTTGGCCAATTGCTGAACAATCGGTTCCAGAGTTGTCTTTGTGGCATTGGCGCTTTCCTGCAGAGACTTTAGCAGGGCAGAAGCGTCGGAGAATAGTTTATCGACTTTTTCGGTCGCTGCCACACAGGCTCAGGTGGAGGCGTCTATCGCAGCAGTTGCTGAGGCCACTGAGTCATGTTGAGCCCTGGAGAAGGCATCAACTATCTTCTGAAGGGCAGCTTCAGATAAGGATGACTGCTGGTTGGAAGAGGAGGCGAGAAGTTGATCAACCTTCTCGTTAAGCTCGCGGAGATGCTTCTTTGTCACTGGAGCATCATCCACCTCATCACTCTGAACTTGAAACGGACTATAGTAGACCGAATCAAAGTTCATGTGATCACCACCAAGGTATTGATCATCGCCATCGGAGGCGTCTTCTGGAGATTGAGGTGGTGGTGAAGCTGGGGGTGTTGTGGGTTTGGTTGGTTCAGGTTGAGTGGGTGGGGGGTTAGTTTCGGGTGGTGGTGGTGTATGGGTTTCGGTTTGTGGAGGTTCGGTTACGGGAGGGGTTTCGGTTACAGGTGGTGTTTCGGTTGATGTGGTGAATATGGGTGGGGGTATAGGGAATGAGGTTGGTGGTATAGTAGGGTTTATGGTGGGAATGGAAATAGGTATTGTGGGTGGAGGGGAAGGAACTGGGGATTGGTGAAGTTCCATCTCCGGGGTTGGGGACCGAGGGGGTGTGTTGCCTCGTTGTGGAGATTCGTCTCCTTGTGAGCCCTCAGAGTCCGAACTCCCACCTTCGGATTCGCTTGAAGAGGAGGGTATGAGGAGCTTTCGCTTCGGTTGGGTCTTCCTCCTTTTCGGTTGTGGGGATGAAGCAGGTTTCTGTTGTTTACGCTTCTTTGGAGAAGGTCCCTTTGGAGCTTTTGACACTTGCTTTCCCTTGTCACCCTTTTTGCCCCTGGCCACCGGTTTGTCGGCATCATGAATTGATCGCAGCATGTCCGGTGTCAGTTCCCTCGGACCAGTTTGGCGAAACTCCTTGATCGTTCTGATCAATCTGCTATCTGCTGGCACATCAGCATACATCGACTCCGGGATAGAGCCAATGAAGGAGAATTTCGATGCATCGGATACGATGATCTTCTTGGTATGAAAGGTACCAATAGAAGACATCGGTGCACCGTCGGCTGTGGGAACGTTAAACTTGTCCATAGCCCATCTGGTGATCAAGATCCAGAACCGGCCCAGCGACACCTCGGAGTGTCGGGAAGAGGAAGAGAGGCTCTGAATCAGTTGTTGCCAAAGGACAAATCCATAGTCCAGATTGATCCCGTTGTACACCCCATACATAATTGACAGGAAAAGACGACTGGCCCCGTCCGATCCTGAGCTCCTTTCTGACAGTCCCTTGAAGAGAACTGTAAATAACCCATTCCACTGGGGCGGTAGGCAGGACTTCTTGAACCTTGCGACGGAGGTAAGAACTTCCGTGTAGCCCATGTTGTAGAACATGTTGTAGAGCATACCAACCGGAATCGTCTCCGGGTGAACACGCGATGGGTCAGCAGCAAACCCAAGCATGGTGCAGAAGCGGGGACGAGAAATCGACGTCTTGTGTTCCGCCACTTCGAAAAAGACCCTGTCGACGGCCTTGTCATAGTAAGCCGTTGCGTAGACCTGAGATAAGGCCACCATTGGCACCGTTTCAATCCGTGACAGTGCAGGAGCAAGCTGGGAGTATTTGAGACATTCGATGACCGGCGACATATAAGAATCATACGCCAGTGGGTTGAGATCAATCACGAGGCATTGCTGAGGACGGATTGGAAGAATCTGAGAAGTAGCATGGACGGAAGAGGATCCAGCCATTGTTGCAGGTTTGGAGAAGAAGATAACCGGGAG
The DNA here is from genome assembly GCF_051521515.1 of Lactuca serriola. Taxonomy (NCBI): domain Eukaryota; kingdom Viridiplantae; phylum Streptophyta; class Magnoliopsida; order Asterales; family Asteraceae; genus Lactuca; species Lactuca serriola. The sequence continues at coordinate 90,712,478 of NC_136411.1, read as the reverse complement.
AGAGTTTGGAAGTATTTTTGCTTTGGAAATTATGGGGCAGTAAAGAGGTAAAAGGTGGTGTTGATGGGTTTTTATAGTAGGTGATAGGAGAGAGAAAAAGCGTTTCAAATCTCTTATGGAAATACGAAACGGGTTTTTTGGAGTGACTGATTGGTGACAGTTGGGACGTGCGATGATCACGTAGGAGAGAGAGTGTCAGATTCCTAGGATCACGCCACCCAGTAAGCGCCGGTTCAGAGAGAGGAACCGTTTCCATTTCCACACGCACCATTAATGCCAGATTGATGACGCTTCAATACTGCACACGCGTCCAGAAGTGTCAGAAAAAGCGCGGCCGCTTCAAATTCACGCGCCCTCCTTTTTTTTTTTACCGTCGTTTGAATTTCTATCCATTTAACTCCCGCCGAGTCAGCAACTTTTTGTCTTATCCCCTTTTAAACGGCTGTTTCCAATTAATGATCCACGTGGCTAATTTTTGACCACAACTTCATTTGTAACCATCCAGTAAATATCCAGCCTGTAAAATAATTAGTAACGGAATTTTTTGAAAATCTTGGATTTTCGTGCAAAGAGTGTAAAAAAAAATAAAGAAGTAAAGCAACTCTTTTTAGGATAATCTGTGATGTCAATAATGACACGAAACTGATGATCCCGGGCACGAATCTCTTCCTTCAAGGTCAAGAAAGACCTCAAAGTGTTAGTGTGGAATCCCGTTGAATTACGATCAAACATTCATTAATAAATGTTGAAAGGCTTCTTTTAATAAGGCAAATTAAGGGTGGTTTCGCTTTGATTCAACAGTTCAATTCTTGATATAAGAACGAACGTGAACAAAGTACTTGTGAGACCAGTGTAGTCTGTTGAACAAGTAGGTTTGAGTTGATTTTGTAGTGGCTTGGATTATTATGAAATCTCAGATAAAAATTTAAAACTAGATCCCTTGGGAAGAAATGTCATGGTGTGTAACAATTTCATTGGAACCACGCAAAAAGAAAAGAAATTGAGATTTCATGAAGGTACATTCGTCAATTCATTGGTGAAAACTTGATCAAGTTAATTGGTCACCGTCAATTCGTTGGTGTTGAGTTTTGGGTTTCACTCAGCTCGTAGTGGCACGAAGCTAAGATCATAAACACAGATGTTGTGTAACCATAAACCTCAGTGGTAGTTTCTGAGAGTCTCAAGGGTTACAGTGATGAAACGAATGTTATGGAGAAGTGTAATGGGGATGGTGAAAGAAGACATAGTACCTCTGCTGCAAACAAAAGGACCAAGCAAGAGACTCTGAACTCATGTGAGAAAAGAGTGAGGTAGCTCACGATTAGAATAAATGAGTTAGCCTTATTGGGAAGACAAGGTTTGTGTATACCAGGTCATGAAGGCTATTATTCAAAATCTTATGAGGCTTGGGACACATACAGCAGCATGCTTCTAGGGACACTTAAGTAAGGCATCGAATATATTCCCATAAACAAATGAGCACACAATAAAAACATTTTTGGATTTTTGATATTATTAGAAAGAAAGATTGGAAAACCGAACCCGAACGTTCGGTTGGTTTCGGTTGGAAAGAGTTGAAAAACCGAACCCGAACCTTCGGTTGGTTTCGGTTCAGGAAAATTTTGAAAAACCGAACCCGAACCTTCGGTTGGTTTCGGTTCTTGAAAATTTTGAAAAACCGAACCCGAACCTTCTGGAGGTTTCGGTTTTGGAAAATTTTTAAGAAACCAAGGAGTTTAGATATGCAATATGAAAAAAACTTTTTACATAAAGAAAAACAAATTTTGCACAAGAAATATACAACACAGAAAAACTACCTTTGAAGTAATGAGCGAGTGAAATGGTTGAACCGAACCCGAACGTTCGGTTGGTTTCGCTTTTTACGTTTGAGATTGAGAGGTAGTGTGAGGTACTGACTCTGATTCCATCATTCCTAGCCCTTGCAATATTTTATTGAACGATGCTTCTGGAAGAGCTTTGGTAAAGACGTCAGCCAATTGATCAGTGGTTCTTACGAAGTGAACTTCGACATTTCCATCTTCCACATGATCTTTGATGAAGTGATACCTCAGTGCTATGTGTTTGGTTTTAGAGTGTTGCACCGGGTTATGACAGATCCTAATTGCACTTTCAGAGTCACAATATAGAGGGATCTTCTTCATATTGAGTCCATAGTCTCGAAGTTGACTCTGGATCCAAATCACTTGTGATGTGCAGGATGCAGCGGCAATGTATTCCGCTTCAGCAGTAGACAGCGACACACATGTTTGTTTCTTGGATTGCCAGCTGACCAACTTCCCATCAAGAAATTGACAGCCACCAGTTGTGCCTTTGCGGTCGAGTCCACATCCTCCAAGGTCAGCATCAGAATAGGCTTGAACGAAGAAGCCTGAATTGGATGGATACCATAGACCTAAGGAGGCGGTTCGCTTGAGATAGCATAGGATGTTCTTTACTGCCAGCATGTGAGGTTCGCATGGGTTAGCCTGAAATCGAGCACAATAACATACAGAAAACATGATATCAGGCCTGCTAGCAGTTAGATACATCAGTGAGCCTATCATTTGACGATAGAGCGTGATGTCGACAGCCGGTTTATCTAGTGAAGGGGTAAGTTTGGTGCCGAATGCCATTGGGACTTTGACTTTTGAGTCTCCCATCATGCCAAACTTTGCTAGGAGAGTCTTCGTGTAAGCTTCATGATTGATAAAGATGCCTTCGGGTCCCTGTCTTATATTTAAACCAAGGAAAAAGTTAATAGGACCCATTGAGCTCATTTCAAACTTAGTCTCCATCAACTTTCTGAATTCAGCTGTTAAGCTGGGATTTGTAGAGCCAAAGATGATGTCATCGACATAAATTTGAACTATCATAAGGTGGTTACCTTCCTTTTTGCGAAAGAAGGTTGGGTCAACCGAACCTTGTTTGAATTTGGACATCTTTAAAAATTTTGTAAGCGTTTCATACCAGGCCCTCGGAGCTTGTTTGAGGCCGTACACAGCTTTATCCAGAATATAGCAATGATTTGGATACTTTTCGTTCACGAACCCAGGAGGTTGCTCCACATACACAGTTTCTTCTAGTTCTCCATTGAGAAATGCACACTTGACGTCCATTTGGAAGACCTCAAAGTTTTTGTGAGCAGCATAGGCCAGAAATATTCTAACCGATTCTAGCCTAGCTATTGGAGCGAACGTCTCTTCGTAATCTATCCCTTCCTCCTGACAGTATCCCTTGACAACCAGACGAGCCTTGTTCCTTATGACATTACCTTCCTTGTCCATTTTGTTTCTAAAAACCCATTTGAGACCAACAACTGAAGCATCCGGAGGAGTTGGAATAAGGCGCCAGACTTTGTTCCTTTCGAACTCGTTCAGTTCGTCTTGCATTGCTTGAACCCAATCAGAGTGATCGAGGGCAGTGTTCACTGTCTTCGGTTCAACTTTTGATACAAATGAGTTAAACATACAAAACTCAACCTTTGAGAATAAGGATGTCTGTTTTGCCTTCAGTTGAGATCGGGTCAGAACCTTTTCAGATACATCACCAACTACTTGAGAGATAGGATGATCTGTGGTCCATTTTGTAAGAGGAGGGTAATTCGGATCGAAGGTTGGATCTAGTTCAGCGTTGATCATCTCTTCTGGCTCAGATTGACTATCAAAATCAAGCATCATATCATCATGCTCCCCCTCAATTGATGAGTCTTGAGAAACATGAGGTTCAGGGGTTTCTTGCGGTGCTGGATTTTCAGGCATTGAAGCACCTTCGTTTGGAGGGGCACCTTCGGTTGGAGAGGTACCTTCGGTTGGTGAAGGACCTTCGGGTGAAGTGGTAGAGCTTTGCTCCCCCTCGACATGAGAACTTGGCTCCCCCTCGACTGAAGCATTGTTGGTTGGAGAGTCATCAGTGGGCGATTTTCCTTCATGCATTCTTCTTGCAGCATCTTCGACAATCTGCTTCATATGATCTATTTTGTTGTCAGCTGCACCTGCTTCGGAGAGAGAAGCTTTTTCCGGTTCGTCAAATAGTTCCAGAAAATTTTCGTACAAATTGGCGATTGAGACTGTGACTTGGCCAGTTTGAGGGAAGATTTCCCTGGCAGTGTCATCTATGGTCTGTAGTTTCTTGACATAGTTATCATCGAAGGTCACATAGTATGTCTCTTCAATCCTTCTTGAACGTTTGTTTAGGACCCTGTACGCCTTGGATGTGAGTGAGTACCCCAGAAAAATTCCCTCGTCGGCTTTGACATCAAACTTGTTGCGGTGTTCTTTAGAGTAAAAGATGAAACACCTTGAGCCAAAAACGTGGAAAAATTTCACATTGGGCTTCCTGTTGTTTAATATCTCATATGGTGTGAGCGTGAATCGCTTGTTGAGATAGGACCTGTTTTGTGTATAACAAGCAGCAGAAATAGCGTCAGCCCAAAAATAAAGAGGTAAGGAAGCGAAACTTAACATAGTTCGGGCAGCTTCACACAGAGATCGGTTTCGTCTTTCGACTATCCCGTTCTGTTGTGGTGTGTAGGGAGCTGAGAAATTATGGCTAATTCCCTTTTCTGCAAGAAACTCTTCAAACTCCCTGTTCTTGAATTCGAGACCATTGTCGCTCCTGATGTTGCGAACGACCTTCTTGAGCTGGACTTCAATTTGCTTGATAAACACTTTCAGCTTTTGAGTCGCTTCAGATTTGAGCTTTAGAAAGAACACCCATGTAAATCGAGAGAAGTCATCAACGATAACAAGAATGTACTTGCTACCACCGATGCTTTCAATAGATGAAGGACCACACAAATCGATATGAAGCAATTCGAGTGGTTCAACAACTTTTGTGTTAATTACGGATGGGTGACTTTGACGACTCTGCTTTCCCATTTCGCATGCAGCACATAAATGCTCTCTGTCAAACTTGAGCAATGGAAGACCCCTAACGTGACCTCCAGTGACAAGTCGGTTGATATCTTTGAAATTGAGATGAGAGAGTCTTCTATGCCACAACCAGCTTTCGTCGGATTGAGCTTTTGATAGCAGACATATGGCTGGGTTTCCTTTGATGGGTTTCATGTTCAGAGGAAACATTTCACCCTTTCGCTCTGACTTCAGAATCACTTTCTTTGTCTTTTTCTCTATGATTTCAAAACCTTCATCATCGAATGAAACTTTGAGACCTGTACCTACGACAAGCTGAGATACACTGATGAGGTTGTGTTGAAGTCCTTCCACATAGGCCACCTTCCTTATGGTAGAATCACCATTCGTTATCATCCCATATCCCTTTATGGTGCCGAAAGAGTTATTTCCAAACTTAACGTTGCCACCATTTGCAAGAGATCTGTATTCCCTGAGCTCCTCTTTCCTCCCTGTCATGTGACGCGAGCAGCCACTGTCGATGTACCATTCTTCGTCAAACTGCTCGTCACTTATAACCTGCAAAAATTAAGCAGATTTAGGAACCCAAAGTTTCTTGGGTCCATGTGAGATTTTCATGGGAACGGGAATAGTAAGAGAGATGTCAACTAGATATGTTCTTTTAATTAGAGTTGTTTCATCTTTCTTTTTAATGGTGTAGACTTTTATTTTGTTAAGATTGGGTTTGTTCGCTTTGAACTCAGGTTTGGATTCATTGACCTTTTGCTTTCCCTTCTGTTCAGCTGAAGAATGAGGTTTTTGAGGGCAAGCGGGATTAGTTTTGGAACTAGATGGAGATGAATGAGTGGAAGTAGAAGAACGAGAAGGATTAGAACGAGAGAAGTTGGATGGAGAGGACTTCCTGGCTGATGACTTTAGGTGACCCTTTTGCTTTTGATCATTAGAGGGGCGGACCTTCGAGTCTTGTTCTCTTTTGACTTCAGAGCCGAACCTCTGCATTCGGTTGGAGTTGTTCTTGGAACCGAACCTTCGGTTTCGGTTGAAATCCTTTTCAGAACCGAACCTTGACTTTCGGTTGGTATCTTCTTGTGAACCGAACCTTGACATTCGGTTGTTGTTTTCTTGCGAACCGAACCTTGGCTTTCGGTTGTTGTTTTCATACTTCAGATTCTTGTCTTTGTGTGAATAGTATGCATTCTGTGAGTGCCAGAATTGTTTCCTTTCAGAAAGGTTTTTTCTGTATCTTAGGTTCCTTTCTATCTTTTTATCCCTCATCTGCTTAGGTTGATGATGAACGTTCGCTTTCGTTTTTGATGTCATCTTGGCTGGTTCCTCTTGAACTTCAGGAGTTTTTCTTTGAGCCGAGGGAGCAGAGGGAATATCTGAAGAAGATTCAGTTTGCCCTGAGGAAGTGGAAGGAGTATCTGATGAAGGAATGTCTTCTTTTGCTAAACTATCAACCTCTTGAGGAATATCGTTTGTACCACTTGTACTTGGTTCACTGAAATTATCAGGCTTGTTCAAGGGTTCAGGTATGTACCTCCCTTTCTTCATCCAGGAGGTTCTTTCAGAAAGACCAACGGTTTCGTTTCCATTATCAATAGGAGATTCCCAGAAGAACTCATCACAGCCATCAGCATTGTCTTCGTTAACAATAGCCGTGAGTTCTGTTGTTTGATGTTCGGTTACTCCAGTTACCTTGTATACCTGATTTGGAGTGGTCCTGACTTTTTGATACACAACAGCTTTTTCTACTAATTTCGGGGACTTTTGTTGGGACAATCTAGCGAATTCCACAAAATTTTCAGAAATAAGATTTTTGTGGTTTTCAGTTTCGCTTTTAACAAATTCTGAGCAGTCAACCGTATCCTCTACAGAAATTTCACTCATGTTTTCGTCCTCGTTAAGCTCAGATGCATTTTCAACATCGATTTTATTTTCTGAGCTTACTTTGGCGTTTAGAGAGTCAAACTTTTGTATGATTTCAGTTCTCAGTTTAAGTCTGTCATTTTCATCCAAAAGATTTTTGAGCATGACCTTGTGGTCTTTGGATTTAATGAAGGACTCAATTTTGTCCAGTCCAATTTTATAAGTTGGGTTGACATCATCAGACGATATCACACTCTCACAATTGTAAGCTTCGGCATCGATTTCATCCTCCTTAAATTCTAGGAAGGGCAAAATCATACGATGGATCTTTTGGCCTATCTCACAGTCCAAGTGAAGTTGAGTAATATTGGAATATAAACGTTTAGCTATTAAACAAAAAACATTTCGTTGTTTCAACAATTTCAAATTGTCTCTCTGTAAATAAATGTTTTCGTCTTTAACTTTAACTAATTCCGACTCGTTTAACTCAATCCACATACGCCGCTCCTCACTCTTCGACGCCACCCTGCTTAATTGATCAGTCAGGTTAGAATTGGTGACTCGAGTTTGAGTTAAGCTACTATCTAAATGAGAAATTCTTGTGTTAACGTTTTTTAGTTCTTTCTCATATGAGGATGATGGTACTTTAGATGAAATAAAAGCAGATTGTACCTTCTTTATTAGTTCATCAAGCTCATTGAACTGTTGGCTGAGTGGTTTGGCCGTAAAACACATATCTTCCTGCACCTTCGGTCCATTGCTTCCTCCATCGGTATTGTATCCCCTCATCTGAGATACGCCAGACACCATGAAGCATTTTCCACCACTGCTTTCCTCCTTAGCCATATAAGCCTTTCCATGAGTAGGCTTCCTCACTTCTTTGTCTTCTGAGTCAGTAGACCAAACTTCGGTGCTACCGAACTCATCGTCATTAACCGAACCCTGCACAATAAGAGCATTAATAGAAGGGTTAGCGGTAGACTTTTTCTTTCTCAACTCATCCAATCTCTTCTGCAGCACGGCTTCCTCATCCTTTCCATCGTCCTTTTCAGCCATCTTCTTAAGAACACAGTCCTTAGCATAGTGGTTCTTGCCACCACAGTAGAAGCAGCTTACTCCGGAATCGCCATCTGCCTTCGGTTCCTTCTTGGGCTCCTCAGCCTTCGGTTCATTGTTCGCCTTTTCAAAGCTGTAACTCCCCTGCCAGTTTCGGTTTTTGTTGTTGGGGAATCTCTTCTTTATGAACCTCTTAGGATTGGATACCATCATGGCATAATCCTCAGTTGTGAGGTCATATTCTTCCAAGTTGAGCTCTTCATCCTCCATCACGGCTTTACTTTTAGATAAGAGGGCCAACGAACCAAGATTATACACAACGTTCTTCTCTTGAACCACAATCTTCTCTTGTGACTTTAGAATACCCACCAGTTTCGCCAAGGAGTATGATTTAAACTGTTTATGGGCTTTGACTGTGGAAACAACTGCTCTCCATTCAGATCTCAGTCCGTTCAAGAAAGTAACCTTTTGTTCGATGAGCTTCCTTTCAATATCGTGTTTGATCATCTTGCTGAGAAGATGATTGAAGCGATCAAACGTCTGGGTCACTGTTTCTTCGGCCCCTTGCCTGAATTCTCCAAACTCAGATAGAAGCAAGGTTTGGATAGAATGTTCAAGATCTTCGTCTGTGGAATACAGTTCGCGAAGTCTGTCCCACACTTCCTTCGCCGTAGTGCATGAGCTGACCAGTCTGAATGTATCGGACTGAAGGGCGAATCTGATCAACCTTAGTGCCTTAATATTGCACTGAAATTTATCTTTTTCATCTTGCGCAATATTCGTCACGTCCTTAAGCAGATCGTTGTACTCTTTTTGCGTCTTAATGATTCTGGATGTAGCAGAATGAGAGAACGGTCCATTGATGATGGCTTCCCATATGAGAAAACCATTGTCCTCCGATCCAATCACGTAATCTTCAAAATGATGCGCCCATACTTCATAGTCATGGGTGTATAAGATTGGAATCTTTGTTGTCGAACCGATGCTATTGGAAATATTAATAGGGTTTGATTGCGTCGCGTCCATTATGATCGTAATAACTTGTTCAAAGATCAGACTTGTAATAAAGCAGATTAGGGCAAAACAATAAATACTAAGATACGTCAATTAAGATGACGGCTCAATAAATATCGATGATTGCGGAAAACCCTAATGGAAATCTTTTTCACAGAAAAGATGTGTATCGATTACACAGCCTCCTGCTCTGATACCAATTGATGGGATTAAAACAACTTTTAATCTATGAAGATCGATTAGATCTTGAACAAGTATATGAATATGAAACAGCAAGAACACAATATTAAAAACAAAGCAGAACGCAATATTAAGAACAAAACAGCTTGAATCAATCGTGTCGAATGATTAAATAAAATCCTTAGAAGAGCTCGATTAAGAACATCAACTGTAAAGGATTGGAAGATTACAAGAACGATTACTTGAAAATGTTGTACTCTTAATCAATCGCTATATTGATAATCTCTAGAATCTTAACCTAATATGCATGCAAGCATTAACTTAAATACTATACATAAAAGGCTCTCGGTTGGACAGGCCCAAACCGGAGAATAAAAGGCTAATCTAACGAGCCCAAAAGACGCAACATCTAATAGAACTTCAGCCCAACAATTATTATTATTATTATTATTATTATTATTATTATTAACAAATTTCGTCCAAAACCAGATTAATCTTTTTCGATTAGATCTGATTATAAGAAAGGTAGAAGAAGACTGTCCTGTTGTTGGACGAAATTAAACACAAGACAGAAAAATAAAACCGACCTGTTGATGGCTGATCTTGAACTTCAGATAACTGCATGGATCTAACTCATGTCCTTAAAGGTTTTTACTTCGCTTCTACTAGCTGTAAGCAAGAGAGTAAAACCCCAGGATTTAATGTAAATCTATCGACTTTCCAACAACATTGGAAATCGATAAACACAAAGAGAATACTCGGAAACTGGAAGAAAACCGCAAAGAGTGGGAGAGAGCTCTGATTTTCGTGAGTGTGTCAAATGGCTCCTATGGAGCAATATTTATAGATATCAAAACCCTGGAATGCATGAGACAAGCCCCATAAGGCGGCCCCAGAAAACGCTAGAGCGACGACTTGCTCTCCAAGCAATTCGTTTCCTGATCCTTCTAGAATGTCCCGTTACCTTATCCACGAAGTCAACTCTAGTCAACCGTTTAATCAGATCGGTCAAACCGACTTGACCCGAACTTGCCAAAAATGAAAGCTCCTCAGCTCCCAGTGACGTATGTGTCGTGCAAAGTGCGCCTAAATTGCATCATTTCGCACACTCGTGGTGTCGGCTAGTGCTAGGCTAGGTTAGGCACGCGCGTGGGCTTGGCCCATTCCTTGATCCACTAAAGCCTTTAAAGGTCTATCAATGGATTAAGCATATAAACCCACTAAAACTTTCTTCCACCACTAATGTGGGATAGAGAAAACTTGCCAACTTGCAATTTATCCTCTATAATTTCCAACAATCCCCTACCAAGTTGGAAAGTTTCCTTTCACTCGGACAGATGATGTCACTTGGGTGTCATGAAGATTAAACCCTAGTTAAATGAGAACAAACAAGGAGATACCAATTCGATGGTATCCTTATAGGTTTAAACCACGGACCTTAAGACCTCTCCGGTTTTCCCCCACACATCACAAGTCATCTTTGTGTTCTCCCTGAGCGCTAATATGGCCATGTGCTATAAACCCTTTTCATGGCCCTTTAGAAGATAAACCATTAATCTTCACTTGAGGTGGTTCCACCTCTAGATCATATAGGAAACGTTTTACAACATCTTCGTTGCTTAGATGTCTCCAAAACTTTGTTAAGAGTCATAACTCAACCTCGATCTCGGCAACGACATACTATCCTACCTCGCATGGATCTATTAGTAATGATAGTACCTTCTATCGTTAGTGACTTCGTTGTTAACCTTTAAACTTGAGAATTAGGAGCACTGATGTCAAGTTGGGTTTCCATTACTAAGCGATTATATTGTGGTTTTAGACCCATGACTCTTGTGGTAGATGTAACCAAATCTCTCACCAGAGGTTTGATAACGGATCTGCCAAGTTTCTACTTGTCTTGACAAAGACAACCTTGACGGTACCACTTTCAATTAGTTGTCTCACAAAATTGTGTCGCAGACCTACATGTCTCGACTTCCCATTATATACCACATTATATACTTTAGACAGTATGGCCTCACTGTCACAATACATGTGTATTGAAGGCATTGGAATATCCCATAGACGAATATCCATAAGCAGATCTCGAATCCACTCTACCTCTTTGCCCACTGCTGCTAAGGCAATTAGCTCTACTTCCATCGTTGAATGAGCTATGCATGTATGTTTCTTGCTCTCCCAAGAAATAACACCACCAACTAGAGTATAAACCCAACCACTTGTTGATTTTGAAACACTAGTGTGATCAATCCAGCTGGCATCAGAATAACCTTCAAGTATTCCATTAGATGACGAATACGTCAACTCAAAAGTACGTGTCCTTTTCAGGTAGCCTAGAACTCTACCCACTACCTTCCAGTGTTCCATCCATGGATTAACAGTATACTGACTCAATTTGCTTACAGCGAATGCGATGTCAGGTCGTGTGCAGTGAGTGGCATACATCATGCTTCCAACTACACTAGCATATTCTAGTTGAGCCACTGCTCGACCTGAATTCACCTTTAGTTTTACACTTGAATCAAAAGGAGTGTTGAATTCTTTAATGTTCAAATGTTAAAACTTTGTCAGAACTTTCTCTATGTAATGAGATTGACTAAGAGAAATCTGACCACTTGTCCTTTTCACCTTGATACCAAGAATTGTATAACTTCTCCAAGATCATTCATCTTAAAGTTCGACGATAGGTATTTCTTCATCTCAAGAATACCTTCTAGATGAGTGCCAATGAAACGACCCAAAAATCACGACTAAAAATTTCTTTTAAAACATTACTAAAAATGGATTTATAAACAACGTATCATAAGTCAAACATAACTTTTGAGTATTAGATTCAAAACACTTGTTTATTATCAGAGTAAACATTCCCAGGCTGAATAATCCATGGTGTGTGCCATGCGATCATCCCGAGCTCCTCCCTCCGCTCCCGGAAGTACCTGAAAACCAAAACTGAAAACCGTAAGCACGAAGCTTAGTGAGTTCCCCACCTTACCACATACCATGCATAACCACATACTGCACATACTGGGCCACGCCTGCTATCCGGGGCCTCGCCCCCTACTTCGGGCCTCGCCCGCTACAACGGCCCCGCCTGGCTTCGAGCCCCGCTCGGGTACAGATCTGTTTCACTTAGGCCTCGCCTGTCACAGGGCCTCGCCCACTAACATATAAAAGCACATAAACCTATCACATAACATTACATAAGCTAAACATATACTAACAACTCTTGCTCCAAGGCCTCGCCTATCTCTGGGCCCCGCCCGAGTCCTGCTACTGATGAGTCATGGAACCTCGTCCATACTCCTGCTGATAGTGAGGTTCGGGCCCAGCCCACCCTCACTCCTTTCCTATCTTGGGCCTCGCCCCTGCTCTGCTGCTACTGAGATGTGGAACACCATCCACACTCTGCTATTGGTGAGATACGGGACCTCGCCCTCTCTCACCTCCCTACCAGGCACATACAAGTATCACACAGACAACAAGTATAAACTATCACGTAAACCGCTCCTTGGGCACCCGCCCTCCGTCATTGGACCTCGTCCAAAATCACACTAGCATACTGTGCCTAGGGCTAACCCCCGAGTCTTCTACTCATAGCTACATGGGCCGGCATTGTGGCCGTAGACCCATTCATACAAAGGGAAACTCACCTGATACTGCTGAACTGCTGCTGCCAACCCCTTTGACCGCTACCTGACCGCTAATTCCGAACTGCTGCTCCGCTAGCTCCCCGAGCTACCAATAACAACCCAACACTTAGTCTAACTGACTTCCAAAGGTCAACCAAGTCAACTCTGGTCAAAGTTAATGTCCTGGTTAAAGTCAACCTCCCAGGTCGACCCTACTCGCCGAGTCACCCTACCGACTCGCCGAGTTCATAAATCCAGAGTCCTTCCACTCGCGACTCTACTCGCCGAGTCAGCCCCTGACTCGCCGAGTCTACTGATTCCTGATTCCTGTCCTGACCAACTCACTGAGTCCTGGCTCGACTCGCTGACTCGAGTCTTAACTCGAAGGGTTTAGGACCACTCGACCTGACTCGCCGAGTCTAAGAACAGACTCGCCGAGCACACGGCAATCTTCATCCAACTCGCCGAGTTGTTCATCGAACTCGCCGAGTTCATGCCCATCATCATCCGACTCGACGAGCTGTTCATCCCACTCGTCGAGTTCCTCCTCATCTTCAAGCTACTCGCCGAGTCCACTCGAAGGACTCGTCGAGTCCACTAAGATCCACTTACATGCAGAGGACTTCCGAGTCATGCATGAGCTCCAAACTGTAGATCTACCCTCCCCAAGCCTATTTCCCACGTAAAGTTGCAAACTTTACGTGTAGACAGTGAGATCTAGGCAAAATACACCCATAGCTAGGGTTTTGGACCAAGAGACTCCAATTTCCACCCAATGGCTGATACTTTATGGAATTCCATACCAAAACAAGCATGGATCTGAGGTGGCAACCTCAGATCTGGACCTCAGGCTCAAGATTGGTCTTAAACATGGCTTAAAAGCCCCAAAACTCATAACCAAGGAAAATCTGGAGGAGAGAAACGACTAATACCTTCCAATGCTCTGAAATGCTCCCCAAACTTCGGATCCAAGACCACTCCTTGATGCTTCAAAGATTCCCACTCCTTCTTCTTCCTTGAAACCACTCAAAAATGGCTAAAAGCTTGAATGAACACAATGGGGGCTTAAGGTGCGGCGTTCTGGGTGTGAGAGGCTGTAAAGGAGCCCTAAGAAGAAGATTGAGATGCTTAAATAGGCTCCAAGCCCCAGATTTAGGGTTTTCCTCGCACAGACCAGACTCGCCGAGTCCACTTGGCCGACTCGTCGAGTTTGTCACTTTCTTATCGACCCGGATCCCGCTCCGACTCGCCGAGTCCTTCCTTGGACTCGTCGAGTCCCTCTTAAATTTAGGGTTTCCTTTACTTTCTTGGCTTTCAAAATCCTGGGTGTTACAACTCTCCCCCACTTAAATTGAACTTCGTCCTCGAAGTTTACCATGGCCCACCGCCTGCGATCTGCCTCCAATACCCAACACCAGCCGCCTTCCTGCGCTGGTCTTCCACCGAATACTGCACTGAACCCGCAAAGGTTCTCCACTTCTTTCCTTACGCAAATCCCTTGCCTTCCCAAGGCAAAGTCTCATAACCAACTTTTCCTTTGACACTGTGAAGGTCCTATCCTTCACTAACTCCATCACCTCCCTGCTATCCCCAGAACGGGTCATCACCGTCAGCACTCACTGACACTCCTTCCTGCCAACACTTGGTGTAGAGCACCCCTTGACTCAACTAACTGAACTCCACCATACGCTGCATACTCGCACTGCCACCGACTGGCAATTCAGCTATTCCTCGACTGACTTCCTGATGAACTGGGACCGCCCTGGTCCCTACCAACCTATCAATGACCAGATTACCGGTTCCCACCGGTGGCTAGTCCCAACACCATCACTGGTCGCTCTCAGCGACTTCCAAAGAAACCTCGACCACCTATAACCGCTCCAGTAATCCTGCCATCCAGGCACCACAAACCTGGGATCCCCGATCCCCCTATCTTGACACTAGAGTCCTTACCAGGTCCCACCTGTGCTGCTAGAACTCACGGGCCTCGCCCTCGGGCTCACCCAACCATACTACTGAGTAACCCTGCTCCCAGGTCTCATCTACACTGCTGATCTCATACGAGCCTCGCCCACGGGTCTCACCCAACTATATCCTGGAGCGGCCTCTCCCAAGGTCTCACCTCTCTAGAGCTATACAGGCAACTCCCTACTACTCTCGTCCACTACCCATTCCTGATCCCTACTTGATCACTAGGAGATAAAGGGCCTCGCCCCGACTTCGCTAACGAAACTACTAAGGAGTGCTACGGCTTACCCGTAGTCTTACATCACCAACCATAGCCGACTGCTAGTGAATGCTACGGCTGCCCCGTAGTCTTACAACACTTCCTACCACTGACTGCTAATACGAAGGCACCCACGTGCCATTGGCTTCTCAAGACCCTTATTCCGACTCCCACGAGTCCTTCAGGCGATCCACAACCTGAATTCTCAACCATAACCAACCATTACCATCCCACGCGCTAGCTGATATGGAGTTTCCCAAACTCCCAACCCTGAAATCCTCAATCCATCAAACGTTGAACTACTTCTTTTTCCTCTCGGAGGTCACGTACTCGTTCTGGGTCTGCGTACTCCTCTCTGGGCACACCCGGAGGATTCTCCCCCACTCCGATCCTGCTTATCCCTTGCTGTTCAACACTCAAAGAAATCCCGATCTTTGCTACCATTCCATAACCCATCTACTGAGGAACCCAAGCCCGCCATAGCTAGGGATTTAGCCAATCCATCACAATCACTGCACCACTCTAAACTAGCGAAACGTACCAAATCCCTCCCAAGCATGCTACAGTTACTGCATCCTTCGAAACCTTATTCAATAGAGCACATCCCCCTAACTACCATACAAATATCCAAGGTATGCAGATGGCATATAACTCGATCACAATCAACCAATCAAAATAAAATACTCATACCGATAATGATGCAGAACCATAACAATGAAATCATGCACAAAATAAAAGAACTGAGAATGGAAATTGCATACCTGCAACGTCCGGCGATGCTCGCGTCTCCAAAGTCGTCATCTGGAAAGCCCTGCTCCCTGCTGCAGGTGCCTCTACCCGGCCCTGACAGCCATCTGCGATCCTCAAGGTTGCAGGGGCGGGTGCCATCACCCGTCCTGCTGAAGACAAACTGGGGCACTGGGCCTTCTTGTGCCCCCGCTGGTTGCAATGAAAACAGATCATGTCTGATCCCTGCGCGGCGGTAACAGTACAATCCCTGCTAAAATGACCAGTCCGACCGCACTTGAAGCAGCCAGACTCACCACCGCTACCACTCCTGCACGCGCCCCCGTGCGCCCTGCTACACTTTCCGCACCGACTGCGGTCCTGATGATCCCTCGATCTCGAATCTGATCCCTTGGGCCTTTTGCCCAAACCCGCTGATACCTGAACCTCATCCGGCTTCCTCTTCCGAATCTGCTCCAAATCAATTTCCCTTTCCCTAGCCCGAGAAATCATATCTTCCAGCGTCTTACAACTGGACCTGCTCACGAACTCCCTGATGTCGTCCCTCAACATCTCATGGTACCGAGCCTTCTTCATCTCCTCATCCGCTACATACTGCGGTACAAGAAGAGCCCTCTCCCTGAACTTGGCGGTGATCTCCGCCACAGTCTCAGTAGTCTGCGTCAAATCCTGAAACTCTCGTGCCAGCTGCTGCACCTCAATAATCGGCGAAAACTCTGCCCTGAACCTGGTCGAGAAATCGCTCCAACTCATCGCGTCCAACGCGGCATCATCCCCCAAAGCATGACCAATCTCCTCCCACCAATCCCTCGCTCTGTCCTTCAGAAGACAGGAGGCGAGTCTAACCTTGTCCCCCTCAGGACACTTGCTCGTACGAAAAGCGTTGGCAACATCAGCCAACCATCTGCTACTAGCAATGGGGTCCCTAGCTCCATGACAATCTGGTGCCCCGCAGGCTCTGAACTCTCGAAATGTCAAGGTACGCGCTCCCATCAATGCCATCATCTCAGTACGGAAGGCTCCCAGCCTCTCCTCCAAGATCTCCAGTATGCCCTCCTTGACCGTGCCAAAGATCACAAGAGTCTGAGCTAGAATACTGCGCGTAACCTCATCTGATATCAACTCCCTCATCCGCTCCTCGAGCTGCTCGGTCCCTGAACCCGAGCTTGATCCCTCTCCGGCGCCTGATCCGCCCGCTGGTCTCTCTCGCAAAGTCACCATGCTGAAAATATACCACAACCACTATCAGAATACTCATCACTGATACGAGACCAAACATGCCCTACTAGGTTCCCGGTCTTGTCTCTGCCCTTCCTGAATCGAGTACGGATCCTCTGCTTTCAGTAGTACGGGCCCATACTACCTTCCACATCTATCCGTACTTTCCTCAGGAATTGCTTTGACTCCACCAGGTCCCTTATCCACTAATACTGCTCCCAACTCTATCTCATCCTAGGCTTACCCTAGGGAAACCTCTAACTCAACTCAAACCAGTCCTCAGCCGCTGAAGGTCTCCTGGTGATGCCAATTAGCCATCACCTGGATATCATCACATGCGACGAGGCTTAGATAATCCTTCAAGTAAAGGACTCGTCCCTACAACGGTTAGACTCAAACGAGAGCTGCGCAATAGGATCAATTCCAGTACTCTGAGATTATTCAACCCTGATCACATGTGACGTAACGTATCCACCTAATGGCTAACTCCCATCACTCAGAATCCCATAATGCACAAGGCAAGCAGCATTCGGTCAAGGGAAAATCTAACCATAACATACTCAAGCAATCATATCCACATAGCAAGAACCTGAACTAGCATGCAACACAAACTCATAAACTCAGGCATAACCTAAACAGGCTATCCTACTACTGTCTAATCAGCACTATCATGCAGCTCAAAAGCACAAATAACAGGCACATAAGGCATCATCCCTAGATCCTTAGTCCTATTCTAGCATGCTGTTCTATCAACTGATAATCATAACATAAACTTGTATGGGTATTTTGGGGTACTTACTTGAGCTCGGTTGATTGCATGCACCACACCTTTTTCTCTTTTCAAAGTTCTTTTCTTTCTGGATTCTTTTTGCTTTTCTAAAACTGTTTTTCATTCTCAAAATTCTTTTTACAAAAACTGTCTTTTCACATTTTGAAAACTTTTCATCCGACCCCTCAGTTTGAGTTCAGGCACACCAGAGAGTATGCCTGAATCCCTCAAACCAAGGCTCTGATACCAACTTGAAACGACCCAAAAATCACGACTAAAAATTTCTTTTAAAACATTACTAAAAATGGATTTATAAACAACGTATCATAAGTCAAACATAACTTTTGAGTATTAGATTCAAAACACTTGTTTATTATCAGAGTAAACATTCCCAGGCTGACTAATCCATGGTGTGTGCCATGCGATCATCCCGAGCTCCTCCCTCCGCTCCCGGAAGTACCTGAAAACCAAAACTGAAAACCGTAAGCACGAAGCTTAGTGAGTTCCCCACCTTACCACATACCATGCATAACCACATACTGCACATACTGGGCCACGCCCGCTATCCGGGGCCTCGCCCCCTACTTCGGGCCTCGCCCGCTACAACGGCCCCGCCTGGCTTCGAGCCCCGCTCGGGTACATATCTGTTTCACTTAGGCCTCGCCTGTCACAGGGCCTCGCCCACTAACATATAAAAGCACATAAACCTATCACATAACATTACATAAGCTAAACATATACTAACAACTCTTGCTCCAAGGCCTCGCCTATCTCTGGGCCCCGCCCGAGTCCTGCTACTGATGAGTCATGGAACCTCGTCCATACTCCTGCTGATAGTGAGGTTCGGGCCCAGCCCACCCTCACTCCTTTCCTATCTTGGGCCTCGCCCCTGCTCTGCTGCTACTGAGATGTGGAACACCATCCACACTCTGCTATTGGTGAGATACGGGACCTCGCCCTCTCTCACCTCCCTACCAGGCACATACAAGTATCACACAGACAACAAGTATAAACTATCACGTAAACCGCTCCTTGGGCACCCGCCCTCCGTCATTGGACCTCGTCCAAAATCACACTAGCATACTGTGCCTAGGGCTAACCCCCGGGTCTTCTACTCATAGCTACATGGGTCGGCATTGTGGCCGTAGACCCATTCATACAAAGGGAAACTCACCTGATACTGCTGAACTGCTGCTGCCAACCCCTTTGACCGCTACCTGACCGCTAATTCCAAACTGCTGCTCCGCTAGCTCCCCGAGCTACCAATAACAACCCAACACTTAGTCTAACTGACCTCCAAAGGTCAACCAAGTCAACTCTGGTCAAAGTCAATGTCCTGGTCAAAGTCAACCTCCCAGGTCGACCCTACTGGCCGAGTCACCCTACCGACTCGCCGAGTTCATAAATCCAGAGTCCTTCCACTCGCGACTCTACTCGCCGAGTCAGCCCCTGACTCGCCGAGTCTACTGATTCCTGATTCCTGTCCTGACCAACTCACTGAGTCCTGGCTCGACTCGCTGACTCGAGTCTTAACTCGAAGGGTTTAGGACCACTCGACCTGACTCGCCGAGTCTAAGAACAGACTCGCCGAGCACACGGCAATCTTCATCCAACTCGCCGAGTTGTTCATCGAACTCGCCGAGTTCATGCCCATCATCATCCGACTCGACGAGCTGTTCATCCCACTCGTCGAGTTCCTCCTCATCTTCAAGCTACTCGCCGAGTCCACTCGAAGGACTCGTCGAGTCCACTAAGATCCACTTACATGCAGAGGAATTCCGAGTCATGCATGAGCTCCAAACTGTAGATCTACCCTCCCCAAGCCTATTTCCCACGTAAAGTTGCAAACTTTACATGTAGAGAGTGAGATCTAGGCAAAATACACCCATAGCTAGGGTTTTGGACCAAGAGACTCCAATTTCCACCCAATGGCTGATACTTTATGGAATTCCATACCAAAACAAGCATGGATCTGAGGTGGCAACCTCAGATCTGGACCTCAGGCTCAAGATTGGTCTTAAACATGGCTTAAAAGCCCCAAAACTCATAACCAAGGAAAATCTGGAGGAGAGAAACGACTAATACCTTCCAATGCTCTGAAATGCTCCCCAAACTTCGGATCCAAGACCACTCCTTGATGCTTCAAAGATTCCCTCTCCTTCTTCTTCCTTGAAACCACTCAAAAATGGCTAAAAGCTTGAATGAACACAATGGGGGCTTAAGGTGCGGCGTTCTGGGTGTGAGAGGCTGTAAAGGAGCCCTAAGAAGAAGATTGAGATGCTTAAATAGGCTCCAAGCCCCAGATTTAGGGTTTTCCTCGCACAGACCAGACTCGCCGAGTCCACTTGGCCGACTCGTCGAGTTTGTCACTTTCTTATCGACCCGGATCCCGCTCCGACTCGTCGAGTCCCTCTTAAATTTAGGGTTTCCTTTACTTTCTTGGCTGTCAAAATCCTGGGTGTTACAGCCAATGATCAGCATATCATCAACATAAAGACATATAACTACTATGTATCAGATGTATATTTGGAATAAATACATCTGTCAGTACTACTGTGGTGAAAACCAAAGGCAGTTACAGTGGTGTCAAATCTCCCATACCACTGTTTAGAAGCTTGCTTCAACCCGTACAAGGATTTAACAAGTCTACACACTTTGTTTTCCTGTCCAGGTATCATGAAACCTTCAGGTTGCTCCAAGTAAATCTCCTCCTTGAGATAACCATTTAAAAAGATTTCTTCACATTCATTTGATGAATGTATAATCCTTTCAAAGCTGGTATTGCTATGAGAGTTCTAATGGGGCATAGGTATCAAAATAATTTATACCTTCTTGTTGTCGATAACCCTTAGCAACTAATCTTGCTTTATAGGTAGGTATGGATCCATATGGATGATACTTTCTCTTAAATATCCACTTGGATCCTATGGGTTTTCTCCCCTTGGGTAGATCAGCTAACTCCCAAGTTCCATTACCCATGATTGAATCCATTTCGTCATTGATGGCTTCCTTCCACAAAGGATCATCTCGATACGTCATGGCTTCAGTAAAGGTCTTAGGATCATCATCCAAATTAATGGCAAAGATGACCTCTCTCGTCACTTTCTTTTGTGTTCCTTCGACCAAATAAGAATAGAAATTGTCTCTAAAACTTTTCTCTATTCTAGCCCTGGTACTTCTCCTTGGTTCCACAACAACACCTGATTCAATATCTAATAACCGGTAAGCCTTTCTATTGTGAGCATATCTAATAAATATACTTTTATTAGCCTGTGCTCCTAATTTGGTTCGCTTAGGATCGGGAGTCTGATAATAAGAAACACACCCCCACACTTTCAAATAGTCTAGGTTAGGCTTTCTACCTTTCCATAACTCATAAGGGCTTGTAGGAATCACACAACTAGTGATCCTATTATGAACATAGCAAGCAGTCAATAGTGCTTCCCCCCACAGATTGTTTGGTTGACTTGATTGGTTCAACATACAGTTGACCATCTCACAAAGGGTTTGGTTCTTTCTTTCAGCCAAACGATTCTATTGGGGAGTATATGGTGAAGTTCTCTCATGTTTGATTCCATTCTCTTCACAGAATGTGTCAAACTCTTGGTTGAAATATTCCCAACCTCTATCCGAGCGAAGAATTTTGATGTGTCTTTCAAGTTGATTTTCGACCTCATCCTTATACCGCTTAAATGCATCAAAAGCTTCGTATTTTGATCTCAGCAAATAAATATGTAGATATCGACTGAAGTCATCACAGAATGCGATGAAATACCTTTTTCCTCCTTGAGTAAGGATTCCATTTAATTCACATATATCAGAATGAATCAACTCAAGAAATGATGTGTTTCTCTTAACTGATGGAAATGGTTTCTTAGTGAACTTTGATTTCACACATGTTTCATATTTTTCAAAAAATTTTGTGTCATATTTTAACATTCCTTTAGTTTGCATTTTTTCAATGTTTTTAACATTAGTATGAGCCAACCATTTATGCTATAAAGAAATTGAACAAACAAAGTAACAAGAAAAGTTCACTTCATTCACATTAGCAAACAATCCACCAATTACATCATTATCAACACTTGACACACTTGCAACACTAGAACCACCACTCTCTACACTAGGACCACTCACACTACCCTCATCACTAAGGCACAAATGATACATCCCTGAACAATTGTTCTCCCTCCCAACATATCTTCTACCTTTAGTGATAACAATTTTGCCTCTCTCAAGCACCATCTTGAACCCACCCTTGTCAAACTTGTCCGTAGAAACCAACCCTTTCGAGATAGTAGGAACACGAAGAACATCTCGAAGGGTTACCCATGCACCACATGTGAACTTCACCCGAACATCACCTCTTCCTAGAACCTCAGCTTTGTGACCATCAGCAAAAATGACGATCGTCCCATGTGACATTGGGCGGTAAGTGTGGAAGTTCTCTCGTTGCCCACAAACATGCATGGTGGCTCTAGTTTCCACGAACCATCCTCAAGCACATATTGCTCGGGTAAGGGAGGAGATCATAAAAATCTCTCAAAGGTTCACACTTGCCACCATGTCAGTCACCTACTCGACTGCATGTGCAACCGGTCCTGATTTGCGATCTTTGCATTCTCTCGCATAGTGCCCAATCTCTCCGCAGACGTGGCAAGGTCTGGTCCTCTTTGGCTTTGAGTTAGGATTCTAATGACCCGGTTTCTTTAAGCTTTGTTTCTTGGGTCCTAAGTTCTTCTTGTTTTGTCCCCCAGACTTGCCTTTATGACTAGAACCCCCAGCTGACACGTGATGCACACTCAATCCGACTGTAACATCCGGAATCCGGAAGACCAAGAAAGGAAAGTAAAACCCTAAGTCAAAGGATTCAACTCGTCGAGTCCATGGGTGAACTCGACGATTCGGAGCGGGTCCCGCGTCGAGATTTAAGTGACCAACTTGGCGAGTTGGAGGGACTGATTCGGCGAGTCAGGTCTGGGTTGGGAAAACCTAATTTGCGGACATGGTACCCTATTTAAGCATCATTTCAGGCCTCCACCCCATCCTTCATCACTCCCTTTACCTACTCTCAAAACCCCAAGCCTCCATTGAAGTGCTCTCAAGCTTTCCTTGCCATTTTTGGGTGATTTGAAGCTAGAAGGAAGAAAGGAACCTTTGGTGATTCAAGAAGGGGCAGTAGATCCAAAGTTGGTGTGATATTTCTAATCATTTGAAGGTATGAAGCTCATACCTTGGCTGTTACTATTTTAGATCCCCTTTCCTAGTTAGATTTTGTCACTTTTAGGCAATTTCCAAGGCCAATCCGAGTATTGTGCCTTTGAGGACAAAGAAGACTTCAGATCTGAGTACTTTTGGGTTCTAGAAGCTCAGAGTTGTTAGCTTTTTTCCATCCATGGCTCCATTCTATGTCATAGACCACCATCTTTGCTTGGATTTGGTGTTTTTAGCTTCATAACCCTTTGCATGCACGTAAAGTTAGCAACTTTACATGTGATGCTAGCCTTAGGAGTACAAATCTACGATTGGGAAGCAATAGAATGAAATAAAATTAAAAGAATGAAAATGATGAAGGTGGACTCGGCGAGTATGTTCTTGGACTCGGCGAGTCGGGTCGAAACCCTAACCTCTTCTAGATACGAGTCGAGTCAATGAGTTAAGGTGGTGACTCAGTGGGTTGGTCAGAACTAGGACTAGGACTCAGAAGTTGAGGGACTCGACGAGTCGCGGAGTGACTCGGCGAGTCAAGTCGCGATTGAGAGGGTTTCTGAATTCATGAACTCGGCGAGTCAATAGGCTGACTCGGCGAGTATGGACAACCTGGAAGGTTGACTTTGACCAAGGTTTACTTAGTTTGACTTCTGGGGGTCGGCTTGGGACTAAGTGTTATATTGATATTGAAGCTCGGGGAGCTATTGGAGCAGCGGTTGGGGAGTTGTCAGATAGAAGTCAGAAGAGTATCAGTCAGAGCTTCAGCAGTGTAAGGTGAGTTTTCCCTTTGTGTGGATGCGTCTACAACCACATTACCGGCCCATGTAGATATGAGTAGGAAGACCCGGGGGTTAGCCCTAAGCACTGTATGCTAGTATGATATTCAAGACCAAGGTCTAATGTTAGCGGGCGAGTGCCCAAGGATTCGTATATATGATAGTTTATACTTGTTGTCTGTGTGATACATGTATGTGCCTGGTAGGGAGGTGAGTGTGGGAAAGGTCCCATATCTCACCAATAGCAGAGGGTGGACGGTGTTCCATACCTCATTAGTATCAGAGCAAGGGCAAGGCCCGAGATAGGAGTGGAGTGAGTGTGGGCAGGGGCCCGTATCTCACTTACAGCAGGAGCTTGGACGGGGTTCCATGACTCACTAGTAGCAGGTCAGGGGCGTGGCCCAAGACAGGCGAGGCCTTAGTACAGTAATGCAGTAGGGTATGCTCAGTTTATGTGTTATATGTCATTGTTATATGTAGTATGTGTTCATCGGGCGGGGCCTAGAGACAGGCGGGGCCTAAGAGAAACAGATATGTATCCGAGCGGGGCTCGAAGACAGGCGGGGCCTGGGATCGGCGGGGCCGATGTAGCGGGCGTGACCCAATATATGCAATATGTGATTATGTAGGGTTTGTGGTAGGTTTGGGAACTCACTAAGCTTCGTGCTTACAGTTTTCAATTTTGGTTTCAGGTGCTTCCGGTAGCGGAGGGAAGAGCTCGGGGTGATCGCATGGCACACACCATTAATTAGTCAGCCTGGGATGTTTTACTCTGATAATGGAAATATGTTTTGGAATTAACACTCTGAATTATGTTAGGATTTATTTATGGTTTGACAATTATGATTTAAGTAATGTTTTAAAAAGAAATTTTTAGACTGTAAGATTGGGACATTACACCAACTTTACCACGCTTGTTCCTGATGCGAGTTTCCTCTTCAATGCGGAGATGTTTCATCAGATCATCCAAGGAGTAGTCCTCAGATTTATGCATCATTCTCTTAGAGAAATCTTTCCACGAGGGTGGTAGTTTTGCGATAATCGCACCAACCTGAAAGAGTTCTAGAATAGAGATGGAGAGTGCGTTCGACTTGTTCTATGATTGATTTGTCATCAGCCATTTGAAACTCTAGGTACTTAGACACAAGGTATTTGTCAGTACCTTCCTCATGTGCCTTGTATTTAAGTTCCAACGCATTCCATAGCTCTCTTGGATCTTTGACCGGCGTGTAAAGATCATAGAGCCGATCAGATAGGGAATTCTTGATGTGACCCACACATAGTTCCTCAGACTCTCTACGTAGAGTCCTTTGCTTTTCTAGTTCTGTGATGATTGTTGGGTCCATAGTTTTCCCCGTCTCGGGAATTGGATTAGCAGGGATTGGTGCTAGTTCTGGGTCCTACACAAAGGCGAGCTTCAAGACATGAATCATGAACTTGACCTTCTCGGCCCAACGGGTGTAGTTCTAACCATCGAATTGGTCAAGTTTGGCAAACTCTTGGTTTAGGAAATGGAGGCTAGCGGTAGTGTCCATTAGTCTGTTGATTTATCACAATAAAAACCTTTAAGAATATTGAAAATCAAACTAATAGACACGCAAGGAAACCGACAAATAATATTGAGAATTATATGTTGATTAGTTGCGAATAATAGATCCAATTATTATTATTATATTTAACAAGTTTCGTCCAAAACCAGATTAATCATTCTCGATTAGATCTGATTATAAGAAAAGTAGAAGAAGATTGTCCTGTTGTTGGACGAAATTAAACGCAAGACAGAAAAATAAAACCGACATGTTGATGGTTGATCTTAAACTTCAGATAACTGCACGGATTGAACTCCTGTCCTTAAAGGTTTTTACTTCGCTTCTATTGGTTTTAAGCAACAGAGTAAAACCCCAGGATTTAATGCAGATCTATCGACTTTCCAACAGCAAGGGAAACCGATAAACACAAAGCGAATACTCGGAAACAAAACCCCAGTATTTAATGCAAATCTATCGACTTTCCAAAAACACTGGAAATCGATAAACACAAAGCGAATACTCGGAAACTGGAAGAAAACTGCAGAGAGTGGGAGAGAGCTCCTTCTAGAATGTCTCGTTACCTTATCCGCGAAGTCAACTCTAGTCAACCGTTTGACCGGACCGGTCAAACCGACTTGACCCGAACTCGCCAAAAATGAAAGTTGATCAGCTCCCAGCTGACCGATGGTCGTGCGCCTAGATTGCGCCCTCGCAGCATCAGCTAGCACGTTGGCTTGGTCTATTCCTTGATCCACTAAAACCTTTCAATGTTTATCAAGGGATTAAGCATATAAACCCACTAAAAGTTTCTTCCCCCACCAATGCGTGATAGAGGGAACTTGCCAACTTGCAATTTATCCTCCATAATTTTCATTATCATCGAGGTCATCACCAAACCCACTCCGTAAAGCCTAAGAGAAGCTGGAAATAGGATTAGCAAATGCATAACAAAATGACACTTCTCAATATTTAATAGAATAGAATGCGTAATATAATGACACCTAGTATTGGAAAACTATCCTTTTTGAAGCTAATAAACTGAAAACGAAAATTACAATAACAATTGAGTGATGCATATCACAAAAGTTTTACACGTAAGCTTTGTTAAAAAGAATATTAGCTGCATTTTATCTTACCTTTTTATTGTTTCCTATGTTACGCAAAAGAGACAAAATCCCGAATCCCGACCATCTATCTATTATATTACCCTATTTTCAACCAGGTCTTGATTCAATTCGTTTACGTCTACATCACGGCTCTTACAAGACTTTAAACTAAAATCCACACGTCAACAACTCACCATCCGCCTAATACCCTATAGAACTCACTAACGACTTTTTCTCTTAGAAAATCTAACAATTATTTAATTTAAATAATACTATAATAACATTTTAAACATCATCATTCTATTTAAATAATACTACAATAACAATTTAAACATCATAATTAATAAATCATATATTAAAAAACAATTATTTTAAAGTTGGTACGATTTCCACTATTTGGAGAAAGGGCATCTCATCTACCGTTTAATATGCCGAATCTTTGCTTGCGGGGCTCTCAAAATCTATATTATGTGGTGCTTAAAAGCATGAACAAGCATAAGCTTGCACTCAACGACTTCGTTTTGGTGTTTATATATACAAGAACGAAATGACCATACCACGATCAACTTTTGCTTTGACTTTTTCTCTACTAAAAGGAATGAGGAAAATTGGGTCTTTTAGATTATGGTCTATTTATTTTCTTGGATTTGTGTTGATTAATGGATTTGGTGGTGTTCAAGCTTGGAGCAAAGAGGGACACATCATGACATGCAAAATCGCTCAAGTATGCATGCATTACATAGTTGTTCTCTAGAACTATTTCTTTATTATAAGTTTATAATTATATTATTTGATTGTTCCGGTGTGGATGGACAATAGGAATTGCTTGTACCAAATGCAGCACATGTTGTACGGATGTTGTTACCGGATTATGCAAATGGTGACTTGTCGACATTATGTGTGTGGCCCGATCAGATCCGACACTGGTACAGGTACCGATGGACAAGTCCTCTTCACTTCATTGACACCCCTGATGATGCTTGCTCCTTCGATTACTCAAGTAACATTCTTTACACCTCTCAATCTCCTGCATTGTAGAGTTGTACCATATGAATTATGGCCTGTTTCATGATCAATAAAATAAATACATCACATGGTGTGTTATTCAAATAATCTTATAATTTTGACGATGAAAAATACAAGGGGATTGCCATGATACGCATGGAGGAAAGGATATGTGTGTTGCTGGAGCCATAAAGAATTACACATCTCAACTCTCGCATTATCATGAAGGGACTTCAGATCGACGATGTAAGTTTCACACGAATTATTCCATCTTAGATGTTGTTTGATAACCTATAAATTGAACTATTTAGACTTCAAAGGTCACCTTTGAATCGTTCAGTATATATTCAGAACGGTTAATGAACTCTACCTTCTCCGAGTTAGTAGAGGTTGGAATGATTAAGTCGTTCAGATTTATCAAACAGCCTCATACACATACAAATATAGATTGATAAATTAGAGTTGCACAAGATATATTGCAAAAGAGTACTAAGCATAATGTTTTTGTTAATTTTGGATTTGGGGAATATTGTAGATAACATGACTGAGGCCTTGTTATTTTTATCGCACTTCATGGGAGATATTCATCAGGTATACCATTTTCCTTTTAATTTATTTATGTACGAATTCTTGAAAATTTATTTTAATTAAATTTGAACGAATGTGATTTAATCAGCCGATGCATGTTGGATTTACAACCGACGAAGGAGGAAACACCATTGGTTTGCGATGGTTCAGGCACAAATCTAATTTGCACCATGTAAGTATCATATCATTAAATTATTTATTTATTGGTATTATGTTTCCATTATGAGAAAATTATTATATAAAATTATACACATTTAAATAAATAATGCTTGGAATAAATTATTAATAGGTATGGGATAGAGAGATAATTCTTACTGCTGCAGCTGATTTCTATGAGAAGGATATGGGGTCTCTCCAAAAAGCTATTCAAGCCAACTTCACTCATGTAAAAATTCTCTATCTTTGGATTTTAAATTTTGATTAAATATATTATTCCATATAAGTAACTAATAACGTTTAAAATCTATATATTCTTTTTGTAAAATTATTATCGTTTTTACATCTTGTGATAAATTGATTATTTACTTTGATTAATCAATTAAATCAAACAAAGAATAATAAAGTT
The DNA here is from genome assembly GCF_051521515.1 of Lactuca serriola. Taxonomy (NCBI): domain Eukaryota; kingdom Viridiplantae; phylum Streptophyta; class Magnoliopsida; order Asterales; family Asteraceae; genus Lactuca; species Lactuca serriola. The sequence goes on along the minus strand of NC_136411.1, from coordinate 90,684,115 downwards.
GAGATTAATAGGGATTATGGTCCGAAGACGTCACTTCTTGGAAGGATTGTGATGACCTCTCTACTTGCATAAACAAGTAAGTTCGCTCTATATATTATTTAAACAATTCGTTACAAATACATATTCGTTATAAAAATGGTAAAATAAAAAAGTATAATAGCTTCTTGAGTTCCATACGTTATATTTCACAAAAAATGGATTTATTTTTGTTGATGATTTATGGAAGGTATGCGATGGAAAGTATAAAAATGGCATGCACATGGGGTTACAAAGGTGTTGAGGCTGGTGAAACACTTTCAGGTGATAATAGCAACTATATTCCCACTTTCTTTTTCTTTTTAAATTTGAATATTCGTTTTCGCATATTAATTAAAAAAATTAATAAAAACTTGTTTAAGTTAGTAATCCAATTCAATTTAATTCCTTTATTAAGCTATAAATATTTATTATTTTCTCGTAATTGCATTTACAGATAATTACTTTAACTCGAGGATGCCGATTGTAATGAAACGGATTGCCCAAGGCGGAGTCCGGTTATCAATGATTTTAAATCGGGTATTTGGTGGTTTGGATCCGCTCAAAGATACATTAGTGGCCACGTGATTTATATTAATTTAATTGTTTAATTCATATAAAATATTGTTCACTAATTAGGGTATATCATTTTACTAGGTAACAAACTGGTGTATTTGTTTCTATTTTCTGTTTCCCTGTACTTATTCGATAGCTTCTTGTTATGGTTTTTTTCTAATCTATGCATCTTATTCGTCGTTTATAAATAAATAAATAAAAACTCGTGTATTGCATTGTTGAAAATTAAAATAAGTTAAATAATAAGAAAAACAATATTTAGTAATAATTTTGTAAACACTTGTTTGTTTATAACTAGAAAGGTTTCCCGCGTAACGGGCGGAAAGCGTTAGTTTTGTGTATATGTTCATGTGTTTCATACATTACTATTATTTGAAGTACACTGCCTGAATGGTATCCATAGTAAAGTACATTGCTAATGTATGTAATTTGCCATGAATTGGATGAAACAAACCTGTCGTTAGTGGCTAGCAAAATAACATCAATGGTTCAATACCACCATCAACTTTCTTAGCATACCATAAAGCCCAAAATAATAAATGCAACGGTAAATCATGGTAGTAATAAACACATACACATCAATATTGATATCAGAACAACTAAAACTCAGGCAAAAAGGAAAAAGTAAAAAAACCAAAAACACAATCCAACCATGGCTTTGTTGGAATATTGTCTAAGGCTGCAACTATATTAGACAAGTATTTGACCCGGTTGTGCATGGTCATTTTGGGTTGCCTTCACCATAGCAACTTGATAGGATGATTTATTAAGAGAGAATAAATATTATTAATATATTATGAGAATAATATAAAGAATAATAATATTGTTATTTGATTAATATAAGTCATAAATTAATTAGAATTAATTTGGTGACTTAAAGAGATTAATTAAATAAGAGGGTATAAACTGTCAATTGTTTGATAGTTAAACATTAGACTGTAAATCCATATTGAATAGGGGTGGACGGATTCTAGAAGCTAAGGATAGCTTAAATCGTCCAAGTCTATCTAAGGAATGGATTTGGATTGCTTTAAGAGAAGATTATCCAATTAGGGTTTAAGTTGTAACCGTAAGGAGTCTACAAGTATAAATAGACCCTATGGCAAAGGGAAATCGGCACTTGATCTCTAGTAGAGAACCCCTGGCCGAATTCCTCCCCTCTCCTCTCTCTCAAATCATCCTCCTTGATATTTGGTGTTTGTAAGTCATTAGAGGAGTGATAATTGTGACTCTAGAGCTCCAAGACAACAAGATCAAACAAGAGATTCAAAGGTATGATTCTAGATCTGATTTAGTATTGTTCTTATACCTAATTAGTCATTAGAAGTCTTGGATTCAAAGCATGTTTAATTAGAAAGCCTAGATCCGAGCATTAGGGTTTTACATGCGCACATATGAAAGTTCTTATGGCTAAAACCCATCAGTGGTATCAGAGCCTAGCTTGGTTTTCATTAAATTGTTGCTTATTTGTTTGAAACTTAACTGCAAAATTCGATTTTTGTGTTTCTGAGTCATGGACTCGGCGATTTCCATAGTGGACTCGGCGAGTTGGCCTGACTCGGCGAGTCCCTTGGTGCACTTGGCGAGTCCAAGCGTCAAGAATGGCCAGATTCGGGATTTCTTCATGATTATCTTATGGAAACTTACCTTAATCATATTAGATCAACCCTAATCCGATTTTTTGATATATATATATACTATAATCTTGATCTAATTAAAGATATTTATCAACTAATAAAATATTTAATTTCCTTATATGATAATTAATTAATTATTTTGATTAATTTGGTAATTATCTTGCAAGAAATCTTGAATAAATCAAATATAGATAATTAGGAAATTAATTGTTAATTAAAATTATTTGTTATTTGATCCTCCATGTTTTAAATGTTTAAAACTTGTCCTCAAGTTTTGAGATTTATATTTTGTGATTAAAAGTTTTAATTTAGACAATTTAAATTTCAAACCCAAGATTTTAAAAGGTTTAAAATACAACCCTATACTAATATAATATTACAAGGATAATATATATATATATATATATATATATATATATATATATATATATATATATATATATATATATAACTAAAATGCTAGTCTTACCGTTAGTAGGCCTCATTCACGAAGCTGATCTATAAGGTGGGTATAAGGTTGCGGCCAATATATATAACTAAAATGCTAGTCTTACCGTTTGTGATCCTCGGTATCCCAGTCACAAACTAGAGGGGCATATCGAGATTTAAACATGTCATTGAATAGTTTCAATGAATCTCATCCGAACCTAGGAATTCTCAATACATTTAGGACTAATAGTTAAGTTTTTATGGTGGAGAATTAGTGAATCGTCATTCACTTACCTTCAATTTATTTGCATGTTAGATTACGGCATCCCTTTTCTAATATGTAAATGTTGTTGTTGGATCCTAGCCCTAATTTTTCTTATTGGGTGATAATTAAGGATTTATATTCTAATATATCTTTGTCCTTTCTATTTGTAGATGTCAAACGCAAACAACGTTGCTGCTAGTTCTTTCACATTGATGAGCCTTTGCCAAAAGGTCACTTTCGATGGAACGAACTTTAGCGAATGGATAAGATACATTCGCACCATTGCTCACTACGAGGATAAGGAGTATGTCCTCGATGAGAAGCTTGAGAAAATCAACCCTGAAATCGCTACTCCGGCTGAAATTACCGCTTTTGAAACTCATGAGCACGATGCAACGAAAGTACATTGCATCATGATAGCCACCATGAACTCCGAATTCCAAAAGTCCTACGAGGACATGTACCCGTACGAGATGCATCAAGACTTATTGGAGAGATACCACCAAAACACGAGACAAGAGCGTTATGAGATTTTCACTAACATGATTTCCGCTAAGATGGGTCATGGAGAATCTCTTACCGTGCACCTGCAAAAGATGCAAAGGTATGTCGACCGCCTTCGCAAGTTAAATGTTGACTTTGGGGAAGACTTGGCGATCGACATGGTGCTTCACTCTTTGCCTCCGATATACAATCAATTTAGGATGACCTACCATATGAACAAAGAGGAGGTCACCCTAAGCAAACTCCAAGGTCTCTTGAGGGTCGCTGAGAGCAACTTCAAAGACAAGTCTGTTGCACCAACTCCCAATCCACCCGCTGCTCCTGTCTTGGCTATTGGTCAAGGAAAGGGAAAGAAGAGGAAGGCTTCATCTAAGAACTATCGCAAGGTTAAAGCCCGAGATGGTGCCTCTTCTAGTGGGACCAAAGTTGATCCTGCTAAGCCCTGCCCTAACCCTAAAGAGGCAGAGTGTCACCACTGCCACAAGATAGGACATTGGAAGAGAAGCTGCCCAGAGTACCTTCAAGCCATCAAGGAAGGAAAGATCAAGCCATCTTTCGCAGGTATATACACAATTAAATCTAACGATCCAAATCATGCTATTTCTTGGGTTCTTGATACCGGTTGTGGTTATCACATTTGTTCTAATGTGCAGGGACTAAGAAGAAGTAGGGATGTGGAGCAAGGAAGGATCAATCTAATCATGGGGAACAGAAGATCGTCGCTTGTGACCAAGATTGGAGTGTATTCTTTAGTGCTTAGGAATAATTTATGTTTAGATTTGAACAATTGTTGCTATTCGCCAGAAATGGCTAGAAACATCATTTCATTTCATGGTTTGTTTAGACAAAGTTTTAAATTTTCTTTTAATAATGAGAATGGTTCTATTTTGGCTTATCTAAATGGTGTCTTTTACTTTGAAGCTATACCATGTAATGGAATTTATGAAACTGTTATGATTGTTGATAACTTAGGAAATGATGTTTTAAACATAGATTCTTCCACTAGTATGGATAAAGCATCCTTGTGGCATTGTCGTCTTGGACATGTCAACAAGAAACGCATAGCCCAACTCCAAAAGGATGGAGTGTTGGAGTCGTTCGACCTTAGGGAAGATGACACGTGCGAGTCTTGTTTGCTTGGAAAGATGACTAAATCACCCTTCACGAGCACGTGTGAAAAGGGTGAGGGTCTATTTGACCTAATACATACCGATGTATGTGGACCGTTTAGATCAACCACGAAGGATGGGAACCGCTTCTATGTGACTTTTACCGATGATTATAGTAGATATGGGTATATCTATTTAATTAAGCAAAAGTCAGAAACCTTTGAAAAGTTCAAAGAGTTCAAGAATGAAGTGGAGAATCAATTGGGCAGGAAAATCAAGATGCTTCGATCCGATCGAGGAGGAGAGTACCTAAGTCTTGTATTCAACGATTATCTCAAGGAGTGTGGAATAGTTTCACGATTGACGCCTCCTAGGACACCGCAGCTGAATGGTGTGGCAGAAAGGCGTAATCGAACCTTATTGGATATGGTTCGCTCTATGATGAGTCGTGCTTCACTACCTATCTTTTTTTGGGGGTATGCCTTAGAGACTGCCGCTCATATCCTTAACCGAGTCCCTACTAAGAAGGTTGCCAAAACACCTCACGAGATGTGGACAGGGAAAGCTCCCTCGTTAGCACGTATCAAAGTTTGGGGTTGCGAGGCTTTCGTAAGACGAGATACTCACGACAAGCTCGAACCTCGAAGTGAGCGATGTATTTTCATCGGCTACCCGCAGAAATCCTTTGGATATCTCTTCTATAGACCGAAGGACAATGTTGTCTTTGTTGCGAGGAGAGGAGTTTTCCGAGAGCGAGAACTCATAGGCCAAGGTGACAGTGGGAGGCAAATCGAGCTTGAAGAGATTCAAGAGTCGATAGATGAAGGAACCTCTACCGCTAGCACTCAACCCGAGGGGGAAACTCCGGTTGAACCGATTGACGAGTCCTTACCTCTTAGACGTTCCGATAGAGTTAGAGTTCATCCCCAGTTTTATGGTTTTCATATTACTACCGAAGGGGACACGTATATTAGTGATGGTACACAAATAAATCTCGATGAACCTAATAGCTATAAGGAAGCCATGGCAGGCCCGGAGTCTGCGAAATGGAAAGAGGCAATGGATAGCGAGATCCAATCCATGTATGATAACCAAGTTTGGAATTTGGTTGATAATGTGCCCGGACGTAAGACTGTTGGGTGCAAATGGATATTCAAGAAGAAGACCGACGTGGATGGAAACGTACACACATATAAAGCGCGATTGGTTGCGAAGGGCTTTACTCAAACTCCCGAAGTTGACTATCACTACAAGAAAAAAGGCCTTTTACGACGCGCAAAATACGACGCTCATTGATCTATGTTACGCAAAGGAGAGTGACATTAGAAAAATGTCATCTCTTCAAAAAATTTAAGGAAAGAAGGCACGCATTATTGCGCGCCCTTAAATTAGTGTCTAAAAAAACACGGAGGGCACCTATAATAAAATGCGCGTCATCTAAGGATGTCGCTTTATAATTTTTAATGGAACGCGCGTTCCATCCTTTAACAGTAGGGGGAAATGAAATTCTGAAAAAATTAAAAATCCCGCCTTCCTTTTTTTTCTCCTTTCCCTCTTGCCCTGGACGCTCCTTCCTTCCCCCTCCCGACATTGACTGCTGCTTACTTCTTCCCTCACTTCTACCTACTGGAACCACCATATCTCACACTCGATGTTGAAATTGTTAGAAAAAGCCCTAATTATACTCTCAAGTCTAAATACAGAAAAAATAGAAGATGGTGAAGAAGTAGCTGTAGAGGAAGGAGGATGAACAGTCGAAAATGGAAGGAATGGCATCAATAGCGTTGTTACTAGATGGGTCAATCTCGGGTCACTTTGTTCAGCTTCCCGAGTCCGTTTATTACCAGATGGGTCAATCTCGTCTTTTCGTCTCGACTTCATATCTCTCTGTAAAGCAGACTAATGTGGTTGCTTTTATTCTTGTTTTAGTCACAAGGGAAGGATACTAGAACTAGTAGAAAAGCTGAAGGGTGGATTAAGGAGCCGAAGTCCTAGACCAAGGTATGATGAGAATGTAGTTTTGACCATTCTACCCTTGTATTGGAGTTGATGTTTATCCAATGTAGTTCCAGGTATAGAGATGAATACAAGGGCTACAGGAGGATAAGTCGCAGCAGTAGCAGGGACATGTATTATGGAAGGGACAAAGATCGTTACAGAAGTAGGACCATAGTCACAGGAGTCGCTCATGTGGTCACGTACCACGTTTTGAACGTTTCGTACCCAAACGGGGTACAGTGTCGATCCGAACGCCATGCGAAATGGTCTCAGGTACGGCTCATTGGCGATCCGAGCAATCACTTGGTACGATGATGGGGACGCGTTTCTGACGAATTGGATTGCAACAATTCGTCGATTGGGTCAGCGATTTCGTCGATTGGGTCGGCGATTGGGGGATTGAGCGGGAACTGTGATGACGATTCCAAAAAGTATCGACTCAGAAAAAAAACGCTTCAGTAATTGGTTTGATTCCTCGATACCAGGTACCATGTTTGCTTATTAAATCAGGCCCTGTGACAATAAACTTCATCTTCTTCAATTAGATGTTCCACTGTAACATCAAATCGATTTCTGTTTTTCTTCTTCTCTTCTCTTCTACAGTTCTCTGTTATGGAATATAAGTTATTCTATTAGTTACTAGATAGCCCGACAATTGGTTTGATTCATCGACTTCCATTAATACACTTGTCAATTTCTGCTTTTCTTCTCTTCTTCTCTTCTACTGTTATTCTATTAGTTATTGAGAATGGTTTTGGGCAATGGCAATGCTAGTATTCATGTATCAGATAGTGAATATGTGTATTTTGGTATTTTGAATTATGGAATCATGAAAAATGTTGGTATTTTTCATGATTTTCTTCTCTTCTTCTCTTCTACAATATGTGTATTTTGGTATTTTGAATTATGGAATCATGAAAAATGTTGCTGGAACTGACTTTATAAAAATATATTGCTGGAATTCTGTTTATAAATGAAATATATATTGCTACAATTGTACTTCTAAATGAAATATGTTGTTGAATATTATGTTTATAAGTAAATTATTGTTAAATATGTGTTCTAAGGTAAAAAGACGTAAATGCTCTTATCATTAAAAATAGCATCCGTAAAAAGTTTTGTTTGTCTGTTTAAAGTTGATGTTTATTAGGAACCTGATGGACTATTCACTATTCTATATGTGTTTGTTACTTACATAGAAGTACTAGTGTTGAAAAGACTAGAATGCCCTTATCATGTGATGTGTCAATAAACTGATGGATTACACAGAAGCAGGTCTCCTCCACGTAGGAGTAGGTCACCTTCTAGAAGCAGAAGCCCTAAAGGAGGAGGAAATGAGAAAGCATCAACATCATCACCCTATTCCCATGGTAGAGCTGATTCCAGAAGCCCTTTGCAGCGTTCTGATTCCAATGTAAGTTTTTTTTACCTGTGGAATCATTGATTCCGAGTGTTGATATTTTTTTATTGATTACTTTTTATCTTATCTTTTATATATTATTAATTATTATTAACCCTTGGTTGTGGTATAATATGTAGGGTTTGCCTGGACCAATGGGGTTGATGAGTACTAGTCATTTGGAACAAGAAGCTAAGAGTTTATAAGATATTCTTTTGCCAGTTATCCCAACATTTGACCAAATGTTTATTTGGATAACCACCTTTTTTTGAGGGAATAAGTTGGTGTAATTACTGTCATTTCTTACCAGAGCCCATACGAAATGCAACAAATCCAAATAGAGTTGAACTTTACATTGACCTTTTTTATTGAGCAAATTATATACCATTTTCAAGAACTCACAACCCAGCTCACATCTGGTATGTTCCTTGCCCAATATGAGGTAAAAATCTGTTAATATATGAAGATTATGCAATGTATTTTGAATTTAATTTTAAACTTGTTGCTTGTTCTGTTTTGGGTGCTTTAGTTTTGGGATATCCTGTAGATGAGGATCAATATTTGGGTGTCATCTCTAAATCTGAGATGATGTCAACTTTTACCATGCGTTCTTCCTTTTGCTTTTTGAAGGTATGCTTCCTCCTTTGTAAACCATATTATTTAAGAAAAAGATGCCCAAAATACCCTTAAAAGGAGTCGTTAATGGTTGTAGGTCATTACCATTCAGTATACCATGCTGGGTTGGTTTGGAATGGAACGAAACATTCAAAATATGTTAAATGTTTTGAAGATACGGGGGACATTCTTAATAATAGTTTATTCAAATTATATGTAAAATGTTTTATTCTTTATGTGTAAATTAATGAAAAAATGATGATATTCTATAATGAAATATAAAATGAATAAACTAAAAAAACAACCACAATCAATCATTGAAATGCAATTATTATATGGAAAATCAAAATTTAAGTTACTGAAATATATATATATATATATATATATATATATATAATAAATTGGGATAAAAAATGCCATGGGAAATGCTCGACGTAATAGACATGGTCATTTATTGTCATGGTTATTATAGCAGTGTACTTTGAAATTACATTGCTATAATTAGGATATTCTTTAACATGAAGATTTTGTTTTTAGAAAAAAGACATGTATTTTATTTGCTATTAAAATACTCGCAAAATATTTATATTATGGATACCTGATTATAGCAATGTAAACAGAATATATTTCGACTACTAATGATAAAATCTATCTATGAAAATGAAAGCATGGGCAAAAGCACATGATATTAACAGTTCAAAAGATCGAACTCTTAACTCTTTATCCATAATATTATTGGTTGCTTCTCATCTATAGGTTTTCTTTTTATATTGCTTAATACTGAAAGAAAGTCATCTTTTGTATTTCTTTTTTATATTACTTTTCAACTGTTCAAAATTTGTTCTGATAATTATTCTTTGGTTGCAGAATCAAGACCCTCCTATCTTACCTCCATTTTCCGAGATATTAAAAGGTAATACTTAATTAAGGATGTAAAACTAGTTAATTAGTATTAAGAACTTATCTTATACAATGAAACTTCATTGATGTTTGACTACAAGTCAAGCCTTAAATGAAAAGGGAGTATAGGAATGTTATGAGTTTTTTTAACATATTCTGCAGTTAGAAGTTCATTTTAACAATAGGTGATGGCCTTGGTTTTAGCTGTCTGTAAGGGGTAAATAAGTCATTTCACCATATGTGTTAGCTGTTAGCTGTGGTCAACGGTTAGCCAAGTTTGAGAATCCAGAAAAAGGTTTGGCTTGGTTTGGCTTCATGATTCATATCCATATGTGTTGTTGTATCATGCTGAAAAAGGTCAATTCGTGTGAATTTTTCTCTACAGGTTTTGTAGAACTAGCGGCTGATCTGGTGGAGGCATCAGTTGCTCACTGCCAATTAATTGTTGTGTCCAAGAAAGTTTTTTTCAGATATTTTCAGAAATTTGACTTTATTGTGTCTTTGGTATGCGAATTTCAAGCTGCTACTGCTCCGATAGCTGCTTTAGTACAAAGACATGGAATAATTTTGTGCTTCAGTTTATGAAGGTTTCTGATATGCTTGAAGCAAATGCAGGGTTTCTTGTAAGATGAGGGTGAATGCATCAGGTATGCCACCTTTGTTTTCCCTTTGTCATGTTTAAATTGTTTGGAATTAGTTATGTTATGTCAATGTATGCTTTATGTTATGTCAATATATATATATATATATATATATATATATATATATATGTAAATGACATGTATACATACTCCTGAAATTTCCTAGATTTGGCTGAAAACATGCAGACAAACAAATTTGACATATTAGTGCCTTGCAGCCTCTCAAAGTTCTTGCATTCTGGTTATTCTTTTAGAAAGAAAATTGTCAAAGGTGATTGTCAAAGGAGAATTTATTCAAGGGTTTTTTTTAATGTTGTACATGTTTTGTTTTCAATAATAAATATTATGCAATATTAGCAATGTGTTACATTTACTTACTATTGGAATGATTATTTGTATATGACATTAAATTTTATGAAATGGATTATATTTTTTGTATATGATATTTTATTTTCTATTATGAGGCATTAAATTCAAATTTAATTTGAAAATTAGTAAATCTATTAAAAATATTTTTTTTAAACATTGAAAATTATGATACGCAAAAATGTGTGTCATCTTCATTTATGACATGGCCTTTCTTGACAGGGGCTTTCTTGATACGCATTGCGTGTCATTAACACGCGCGTCGTAAGGTTACGACATGCGAATGCGTGTCGTCTTCCTTTATGACAGGGCCTTCCTTGATACGCATTGCGTGTCGTAAACGCGCGTCGTAAATGCGCGTCGTAAATGAGCGTCGTAAATGCGCGTCGTCTCTCTTTATGACAGGGCCTTCCTTGACACGCATTTGCGCGTCGTCTGAGTGTTTTACGACGCGCAATGAGCGTCGTAAAAGGCCTTTTTTCTTGTAGTGTATGATGAGACCTTCTCACCAGTTGCGAAGATAAAATCTATTAGAGTGATGCTAGCGATTTCCGCATTTCATGATTATGAGATTGGGCAAATGGATGTCAAGACCGCTTTCCTTAACGGGAAGTTGGCTGAGGATGTTTACATGGCTCAACAAGAGGGGTTTGTGGATCCGAAGCATCCGAATAGAGTGTGTAAGCTTGAGAAGTCCATTTATGGACTTAAGCAAGCGTCTCGCAGATGGAATCTTTGCTTCGATGAGAAAGTCAAAGAGTTTGGATTTGTACGAAGCGAAGATGAATCATGTGTATATGTCAAAGCCAGTGGGAGTATAGTTAGCTTCCTCGTTCTATATGTCGATGACATATTACTCATAGGAAACGACATCCCGACTCTGCAGGAAGTTAAGTCCTGGCTCGGGAAGTGCTTCGCTATGAAGGACCTTGGAGAGGCTTCTTACATTTTGGGAATAAGGATAGTAAGAGAAAGAAGTAAGAGACTAATAGGACTTAGTCAGAACACTTACTTAGAGAAGGTACTAAAATGTTTTAGTATGGAAAACTCGAAGAAGGGAGAATTACCGATACAGAGTAATGCCAAGTTGAGTAAGACTCAAAGTCCGAGTACCGAAGCTGAAATAGCAGAAATGAGTCGAGTACCATACGCTTCCGCAGTTGGCTCAATCATGTACGCTATGACTTGTACTCGCCCTGATGTAGCCTTCGCTTTGAGCATGGTTAGCAGATATCAAGGGAATCCTGGCAGAGCCCATTGGATTACGGTGAAGAATATCCTTAAGTATCTTCGGAGGACGAAGGAATGGTTCTTAGTCCTCGGAGGGAGTGATGACTTGAAGGTGCGAGGGTATAGTGACGCCAATTTTCAGACCGACAGGGACAACTACCGTTCGCAGTCGGGCTGGGTCTTTACCCTAAACGGAGGAGCAGTGACATGGAAGAGTTCGAAGCAGGAAACCGTATCTGATTCAACGTGCGAATCAGAATACATTGCAGCGAGCGAAGCGTCGAAGGAGGCAATATGGCTGAAGAACTTCATCGGTGATCTTGGAGTTGTACCCGCCATAAAGGAACCCATGGAGATTTTCTGTGATAACGAAGGAGCGGTTGCCTTGACCAAGGAACCGAAGGATCATGGTAGATCAAGACATATCGACAAAAAATATCACTTTATTAGACATCGTGTAGAAGAAAGACAACTTGTAGTGAAGAGGATATCATCAGAAGATAACCCAACAGATCCGCTTACGAAGGGACTGAGTAGGGTTAAGCACTTGCAGCATGCTAGGAGTATTGGGCTGAAGGATGATATTAGCATAGATTAGATAGTATTAGAAACGTGTAATAGATAAATGTAATTAACATTTGATGATTAAATAAAGGAGTTTTATTTATGAGTAATGTTAATATCTTATGTTAATTGTTTAACTATTGTTTCACTTTGCATGTTTTGACTTCCAGAATAATTGAGGAATAATCGAATTGTTCAAATTGTTCACAATCGTTCATATGTTGGAAGTAGATATGAATGAAGATTGTCATGAATTGGTGTGTAGATTGTCTAAATGGTGTTAGACATAGCAAAGGGTTGCTGCAACGTTCATGAGTGTTTATGAACTAGTTTTGAGCATTGGAACAAACCCGCGCTTGTTGGAATCACCTTATGGAATATGATATAAAAGGGTGATCGCAAGACGATAATATCATATAATCTTAAAACCTAGATATATGATTTGTTATTTGTTAATTGATTGTACATTGATAATGCGAAAACGCATCAGTAACTTGGTGTTATAAAACGCATTGTTGTGTATAGTTGGTTAATGAATAAGTAAATGCATATAAGTCGAAGTTTATCTGTAACTTTTATCCCAAGAGGGTAAAAGCGATATCTCGGCCGCTCGATGATTTGATTTGACTTATGTGACGGGCCCGGTCAGAACTGAATTGATGTGTTCGATTAAGTTCTATGTCAAATAAATCAGAGATCGAGAAACCTAAATGCTTGACTAACCATTCCATAGGATTGTCAGCATGATATCTAACAGAGGACTGTACGATCCCTTATCTAAAGGACAAGATTGATTAGATCAGAGTTTGACAGCGTCTTTGAGAGCTACGATTGCAAACCGAATTGTACTTGTGCATATAGTTACTAGACTTATCCAAGTGGGAGACTGTTGGAATAGCGTCTAAGGCTGCAACTATATTAGGCAAGTATTTGACCCGGTTGTGCATGGTCCTTTTGGGTTGCCTTCACCATAGCAACTTGATAGGATGATTTATTAAGAGAGAATAAATATTATTAATATATTATGAGAATAATATAAAGAATAATAATATTGTTATTTGATTAATATAAGTCATAAATTAATTAGAATTAATTTGGTGACTTAAAGAGATTAATTAAATAAGAGGGTATAAACTGTCAATTGTTTGATAGTTAAACTTTAGACTGTAAATCCATATTGGATAGGGGTGGACAGATTCTAGAAGCTAAGGATAGCTTAAATCGTCCAAGTCTATCTAAGGAATGGATTTGGATTGCTTTAAGAGAAGATTATCCAATTAGGGTTTAAGTTGTAACCCTTAAGAAGTCTACAAGTATAAATAGACCCTATGGCAAAGGGAAATCGGCACTTGATCTCTAGTAGAGAACCTCTGGCCGAATTCCTCCCCTCTCCTCTCTCTCAAATCATCCTCCTTGCTATTTGGTGTTTGTAAGCCATTAGAGGAGTGATAATTGTGACTCTAGAGCTCCAAGACAACAAGATCAAACAAGAGATTCAAAGGTATGATTCTAGATCTGATTTAGTATTGTTCTTATACCTAATTAGTCATTAGAAGTCTTGGATTCAAAGCATGTTTAATTAGAAAGTCTAGATCCGAGCATTAGGGTTTTACATGCGCACATAGGAAAGTTCTTATGGCTAAAACCCATCAGGCTTTTACAAATTCACATCAACAACTTGAGACTTTTCTTTAGGGACTGTAACAACAAAAGTGTAAAAAGTTTAGCGTCGGTTTTTTTTATGTAGTCAAACACCTAATGCTCACCTTTGCAGTTTTTCCATCATATAATAACAAAACAAAATTGGTCAAATGGATATCGAACTTACATGATTCGTACATTACAACATGGACAAAATTTGTGGGTGTTCTTTGTAGACAATCCAACCTTCACCTCTGCAGTTTTTCCATCATATAATAACAACCTCTTTTATTAATATAATTATTCATTATCACATTTATTAAATGATTTTTTTTTTAAAAAAAAGGAAAAACATTGTATTTCTTATTTTAAAAATTCTAAAGTAGTTAATAGCAAGGTTAAAATATAATTAAGTTTTACCTTTAGCATCAATGATTTGTTTCTGCTGGGCATCTCCCATGTCGGGCACACCTGCTACACCAAAAAAACATGATTATTATAAATATAATAATATGTATTAAGATTTAGTTGTAAATTTGTGTATATAAAATTTTTTTAACTTTTTTCTACCTGTTGCTACACCAGTTTGATCTGTTTCCCTGAATATACAAACAGAAAACTGATATCAAACCATGAATATGAATGACATGGTGAAGTGAAAATCAACAGTTGAGTTGACCTATTAGAAAATAGGATAAACATTTTACTGAGTGGGTGGTTGCCTACCAGACAAAAGAGATTGCTGCAATGTGATCATTTGTTGTAAATTGTAACAACAATAGTTGAATGGATGCGTAGACCAGTGGCAGTGGCGAAACCGACAACAATTGAAGACTTCATATCAATTTTGGACCTGGAACCTTGAAAAAAAGGCTAAAACTGAAAAAGGTTTTAGTTTTGAACTAAACAATGAAAAGATCAGAAAGCACAAGGACCATTTCTGTAATGACTCTAAATTACAAAAAGGTCCCTATGTTTTCTGATTTTTCTAGTTTTTAATCTAAAATGAAACTTTTTTTCAGTTGTGGTTCTTATTTCAATGTTTTATATCAGTTTGGTCCCCGTAGCCTTAAAATAAGAACCAAAACGATATAAAACGTTGAGTTACGTTAGGAGTGCTTTTGGTATAATAGAGTGAGATGACAAAGAAATTGAACAAACATCATAATTAAGATGTATAATTTCAATTTTCAGTTGTTACAAATACAACAACTACCCTTTCTCACAACCTAAAGTAAAAAAATTACACAAAATGATATATCGTAGAACCAACAATTACATATAAAAAAAATTATATGTATTTTTACAAAGATTAAAACTTTCAGGAAATAAGATACTTACAAAATCGTTATTTAAGATTTTTACTTGATGAACGTTTTACATAAATGGATGGTGGCTGACGACGGTGGGAAATCGGAGATGGAAACTACACACTTGCGCCTAGAAAGAGAAGCCTTCCTGCAACTATGGTAAATGGGTAATTAGTAAGTGTGCAACAGTTTGTGTTTTAATAAAGTTATAGCGAGAAACCTACCGGTTGTCGATTACGACGTGGCAAGTCTTCTGAAACCTCCGGGAGTCCCCCAGATGCAACTTGCGATGACGCATGCAGTGGCGACCAAGCCCACGATGTGGACAAAGGTGTCACGACATGGAAAGGGCAGATTTTGCCCTATAAATATATTTGAAGGGCCAGCCGAGTTTGGTTGTTCATTCTCTCATCTCTCACCCATATTACATCGTTTTGCATGCAATTTTAACCCCCCGAAGCCCCGATATCATACCGAGACCCGAAGCAAGTCCCGAAGACCGAAGATCCCGAGAAGAAAAGAGTTTCCGAGCCGAAGCTCTGCCCGCGAGAAACCCGGTGTGTGAAGTGGTCCCGGTTTCACCGAAGAATACTACCATTGCAAGCCATAGTGCTGTCCGATCATCTTCTGATCAAGTGAGTGTGTGGTCACTTTCTTCTAACACATAAATATTAAGTATTTGCTATGAAATACGTGCTATGTGTTTATATATTGTTGTTTATTTGAGATGCTGGTGGAATGCATGAACTATATAGGTTTTAATGAGTTAAACTGTATACGTATTTAGTAACTACAAATATGTTGGGTAGGACAAGGGTAGATGAGATCCGTGAGTATGGATCAGATCAAGAGATTAGTTTAGATCCCTGAGTAGGGATCAGATCAAGAGGCTAGTATTAGATCTGTGAGTATGGATTAGACCAAGAGGTTAGTTTTAGATCCGGGAGTATGGATCAGGTAAAGAGATAAAACTTGTTATTAGTCCGGGAGTATGGATTAAGACTAAGTTAATTGTCCCTAGTCCGGGAGTATGGATTGGGCACAGTTATAGATCCGGGAGTATGGATCAGATCAGGATTAGGGTATAGTTAATTGTCCCTATTTCGGGAGTATGGAATGGGTACAATTATTGATCCGAGAGTATGGATCAGATCAGGAGATTAGTTTTAGATCCGTGAGTATGGATCAGGTGAAAAGGTAGTTTTAGATCCGTGAGTATGGATCAGGGGAAAATGTTAGTTTTAGATCCGTGAGTATGGATCGGGTGAAAATGTTAGTTTTAGATCTGTGAGTAGGGGTCAGGTAAAGAGGAAAATTTTAGATACGAGAGTTTAGATCGTGTCGTTGTGAGGATCGATGGGGTGGGATAAGAGTTGCCTTTATATGGTGAAAATGTACAAGTTTGAATGTTCTATATTTATAAATATATGATATAACATTGTGGGATGCAAACCCTATATGCTCACCAGGCTCCCAAGTCTGACCCACTCAGTTTTCTTGGTATCACAGGTATCGATACGAAGACATATTTCACAAAGAGATTTAAAGGAGATATAAATCATTAGTGTAATTAAATGTAAGTTCTGTTTATGCTTATATGTCTGTATCGGAACATGACATCCCGAGGTTTTATTATTAAATGAAAATACATTTTCTTTGAGAAGTGTTTTGATAAGTTATTATCATATCTTGTTTTGGGAACAAATTCCGCAACCGTTTTCTTTAAAAGATTACTCTGATTTTAAAAACAAAGCATAAACAAATCGGTATTTTTTGGCCGTGAAATTGGAGATGTCACACAAGACAACTCCTCTAGGTGAGTACGGAGGGATGGTCAGTCACAGTCCCAATGGAACATGCATACAATGAAGAACCTCTATTGTAGGGAGAAAGAAGATGGATAGTCTCGTGTGGAGCTCTTCTTTTAAGTGTACACTCTTATCATGAAAGTTGCATGATCTCACGTCTGAAAGCTGCTCTCATGTGTGATTGGGTATCATCGCTCTTGCACCATTATAGGAATCAATTCACTTAGTGTTGGCCCGAACCTCCCGTAGTATCTGACTCGACCGAATCCCTAACATCACTAATTTGCGAAAAAAAACAAATTGAACTATATATAATAAAACATACTTATATAAATGAATATCAAACGTTGGGTGACCAAAATGTAAGATAATTTTGTTCATTAATTGAATCGGTCACCCATATAAGATAATCACAACTTGGAATTGCTAGTTTGAGCTTCTCGTTTTTTTTAAGTTTACGAAACATACTTGAAGGTAACGTTATAACATATCAAAATTTTTACCAAGTAAACCTTTGACTTGAGATGTGGTTCCCAAAAGTATGTAAATGGAACCAAGAGATAGTAATCTGAATGGTCTAAGTTGTGAAAATGACCATGTGTGGAGCATAAAGATGTAGGCTCCTTTTCAAACTTGTCATTTTCCAAATATGATGAAAATGACCAAATGTGGGCTAAAAGACTCTCTAAAATCCTAAGGAAATCGCAAAAAAATGTTGATGTAAAGAGACTGGATATGGATTCTACTCGGGGACAAGCACCGGTGCTTCATCATAATGATTTAAACATGATCAAGTGTGATCCTGTCAGCGGTATGGACCGCAGGCTAAAAACATCCGTTGTTATAGTATATCCTACAGTTGTTATTATTGCATGCATAATTCTTCATGAGAACTACATGGCCATGATCACTTATCCCTT
Source organism: Lactuca serriola (assembly GCF_051521515.1). Taxonomy (NCBI): domain Eukaryota; kingdom Viridiplantae; phylum Streptophyta; class Magnoliopsida; order Asterales; family Asteraceae; genus Lactuca; species Lactuca serriola. The sequence continues at coordinate 90,666,188 of NC_136411.1, read as the reverse complement.
TAAGATCTTGCAGTTAATCCCAAGTATGAAGTCCCAAACTGCAGCCTAATGGTCCCGTTTCAATATGTGAGATAACAACAAGATCCTGGACCAATAATGATACAATAACTATGAACCTGTTCCATGGCATCCAAGGGGGTGAGAATAAACAGACAACAAAAATGCATGTATGCTAATGTCCTAACCTAAATGACATGCAAAAATAAATTGGAAAAGAAGAAAATAAAATCATTTTGGAATTTTATAAAAAAAATGAATACAAATTAACTAAAGACTAATATGTTATGCAACCTAAAAAATGAATGAAAAAGTAAAGAAAAAGGGAATACCCCACCCCAAGCTTAAGAACAAGCATTGTCCTTAATGCTTAAGGTAAGGGGCAGAAATGACCTGAATCAAAGGATAGGGCAGCGGAAAACATTTATGGTGGTAGTGGTAGTCCCACATGTCCTGGACCTGACGGGAAGTGGATGGAAAAGACTGCTCTAGTCTACTAACGCAAGTCCCCACATCCTGAATGGCTCGGGTGTTCTCCTGTGTTTGAATGTCGATGCGCTGAATGGTGGAGAACATTGTGACAAACTGGTCAAAGAATGTAGGGGGAAATATGATGGGATGTCATGTCCCCCCTGCTGATGCGGATGATACTGAGGCTGGTCAAAATGTTGTGGAGGGGCCTGGAAGTGGTCATGCTGATACATCGACTGTTGCATCGAAGGCTGGTTAAAATGGTCTTCTGCCTCAGGAAGCTCTTCTTCATCTTCTTGTTCTTCATCCTTAGATTCGGGTAGCACACCCACTAGAGTCAACTGATCCGGAGGGATCCAAGTGTCGGGTTCATTCTGTGAGAATGAATCACCTACCTAGCTGGAAAGGATATAAACCGGATGCTTGTCACCGTCGACCCAACTGTACGAGTCATTGCCCCGACTGGCCAACATCTCTGCTCGCTCAAGAGCAAAACAATCCACTAGGAAGTTGGATTGGTAGTAGCCAACGGGCAAGTAATGGGGGCAGGGAAGTCTAGGCCGACGGCTCGACCTATGATGGTAATAAGCCCCCTAATATGGATTTCTCCGGTGGCGCACTGACGAAAGGCCATGCATTTATCGAGGAAAAATGTGGAGAAATCAAGTTCACCACCCCGTGACATGCAGTGTAGAAAGAAGAGCTCACATATATTTATTTGACCTAAATTTAGGCAACCGAAGATGCTTGTGGTGAGAATTTTGTGCGAAATTCACCAACAAGGATGAACTATATGTTTGGACCTCTGGCGGCTCGAATTGAACGTGTGGAGACCGGTTATTTGGGACCAAAAACGTGTGCTAGGAGAACACAAGAAGCTAATGTACTTTTGAGAATGGATGGTTGTCACGTTTGTGCGATCGACACCTATAATGGAATTCAGCCGTCCGTATGAGAACTGATGACTTTGACCCTATAATTGGAAAGTAAGGACTTAGGCTTCATGATCTACAATGAAGGTGGACAATAATTCTAGAGTGGGCACTTCGTAGGTCCTGTCACAGAGATTAAGAAAACCACCCCAACACATCATACAGAACATAGTGCCTACACTGACGCGTACCCCAAGCTTCGTCATTGACTCTTCATGGTAAAACTTTGTGGGTCGGCCTGGACATCCACGAAGGTTAGACCGATATGTTTTGATTTCCGCCTTTTTAAGGGAAGGATCGCTTCCCTTGTTTTCGCTTTTCTTTCCCGTGGCATTTTGTGAAGTTCTGACGGCATCCTTTCATGGGTTAGGATCAACGGATGATCCATGTGTGCGTGCACGAGTTGTAGTTTTGCCCATTTTTAATACCTACAATTACGAAAACAATCCACCAAAGTAATCTCTCCCTCACCACTCTCAAAATAATATAACAATGTTTAAATCGAACACAAACAATTCCAATAAATAATTGCACCCAACTTTTGATAATTCAAAACGGTTTAAACAACACCACTCGGTTCTATTTGACAATTCCAACAAAAATTTGGTAGCATTTATAGTCAAAGTGAACAAATCCCAACCGAAGTTTAAACACTTTTGAATCAAGTTTCCAAGCAAAATTGACCAATTTCAACCATTCTCAAACCAATCTTTCTAAATAATTCGGGTAATAACTAACGATCATAGGCAATTTTCAAAGCATAATTGGTTGTAATTATTGTATTAAAGTAATGCAATGTAATAAAGCCAAGGAAAGAAGATACCTGATTCGATTGTTTTCATCCCCAAAAATTGAACTTGAACCTGAAATCTGCTACCGTGTACCCCAAGCTTAGTGCTTGTTCATGGGTGCCAAAATACAAGACTTGTTCAATAAAAAAAATTTCAAATTGATTCTTGCAAAAACTCCGGCGGCGGCTCGTGGTGGCTGAAAATTTCCGGCGAATTTTTTTGTGAGAAATTGTGGTTTCGTTCGGTTAGAAGTGTAGAGCTTGGAAAAATGAAACACTTTGGTGGTGTCGGAATCGCGAGAGGTGGACGAAGTTGGCCGGAAAGCGGCAAGGTGGTGGTGGTCGTGCCCCCACTTCCGGCAACAAATCGGGAAATATATTGGGTGAGGTTTGTAGAGGAGGAAAAATGGTGAAGAATGGCGGTGGTCTCGCGGGATTCTGATCGGTAGAACTCCGGGAATCAAGTTTTTGTAGGGAGTGGGGTTTTGTGTTCTTGAGCTCTAGAGAGGAAATGATGGAAGTGTTGTAGGGTTTAATAAAGAAGAAGAGTGGCTGGAGTTTTAATCTATGGTCAATTGAGGTCAACACCCGGTCAATGTTAGTCAACTCACTAAAACACATGGTCAACGAAAGTTAAATTCGAGTCAACAAAATTTGTCTTGGTCGTTGGCGTGTGCACGGGTCGCGAAAAGGCAGCACGAGGCCACGCAGGTCTCTCATGGTGAAGAGGTTCGTTTCAAGTCGAGTGTTTCAAGCATCAGGTATACCCGCGTAGACAGGCCGTGTATGGGCACGTGGAAGGGTAAGAGGGGGGCGCAAGGGGGCATGGGAAAGACATGAAAGCACAATGCTTTCCAAAAATGCCATTCTTTAACGTCTTTGGCGAGATATCCTCCTGGCTTGCTTGAACACCTCGGTACATCCAAATGGACGATTTCAAGAGCATTATCATTGAAACCTTCATAGTATGGCTTCAAACGGTGCCTATTGACTTTGAGATTTTGTACCATTTCTTCACTTTGAATTTGTACCACTCCATGGTCAAAAAAATTTATTACAACAAAAGGCCCAATCCACCTTGGTCTTAACTTGCCCGAAAATAACTTCAATCGTGAATGGTAGAGTAAAACCCTATGTCCCGGTTCAAAATGCTTCCTGGTGATGGACTTGTCATGGAAAAGCTTAGTTTTCTCCTTGTAAATTCTCGAGTTTTCAAAAGAGTCATTTCTTAATTCTTCTAACTCTTGAATTTGAAGCTTCCTATGTCTTCCTGTCTCATCAACATTGAAATTGCATTGCTTGACCACCCAAAATGCACGGTGCTCTAGTTCCACAGGAAGATGACATGGCTTTCCAAATACCAATCTAAATGGAGACATGCATATCGGGGTCTTGTAAGCGGTCCGGTAGGCCTATAAGGCATCATCAAGCCTCAAACTCCAATCCTTTCTTGTTGAGTTCACTATTTTCTCAAGGATGGACTTCACTTCCCGATTTGAGACCTCCACTTGACCGTTTGATTGAGGGTGGTAGGCAATAGAAACACAGTGGGTCACATTGTACTTCTTCAATAAAGCCTCTATCACCTTGTTGCAAAAATGTGTCCCTCTATCACTAATCAAGGCCCTAGGCACAACAAATCTCACAAAAATATTAGACTTTAAAAACTCGATAACCGTTTCGGCATCAGCCGATCTTGTAGCTTTGGCATCAACCCATTTAGAAACATAATCAACCGCGAGTAAGATGTAAACATTGCCGAAAGAGACAGTAAATGGGCCCATAAAATCAATCCCCCATATGTCAAAAACTTCACAAACAAGGATTAGATTTTGTGGCATTTGGTTTTTTTGAGAGATATTCCCTGTCCTTTGGCACCATTCACAACTTTTACAAAATAGATAACAATCACTTGAAATGGTTGGCCAAAATAATCCACATTCAAGAACTTTTCTCAAAGTTCAATTAGGTCTGAAGTGTCCCCCCAAAAACAAATTCATGACAAAATTGCAAAATGCATTAATGTTCTTGTTGGGGCACACATCTCCTAATGATTTGATTTGGACAATGTTTCCACAAGTAAGGTTCATCCCACACATATTATTTTGCATAACTTTTCAATTTTTCTTTTTGAGCATGTGTGAATGTTTCGGGATACCTGGATACCTTTTCGTGACCAAAAATTTAACGATGTCGGCATACCAAGGAATAGATTGAGTAAGGGAAAAGATACATTCATCCGGAAACTCATCCTGCAACGGGAGAGGAGTTTCATTTTAACTGATCAGGCTTAGATGATCGACAATAAGATTTTCGCATCCACTCTTGTCTCGAATTTCCAAATCAAATTCTTGCAATAGTAAGATCCACCGGATGAGTCTTGGCTTTGCATCTTTCTTTTTCATCAAGTACTTGAGAGTTGCATGATCCGAATACACAATAACTTGGTGCCAAGTGGATATTGCTTAAACTTCTCCAAAGCGAACACTATGGCCAATAGCTCCTTCTCCATGGTAGAGTATTTGCTTTGAGCATTGTCTAGCGTTCTTGATGCATAGTAGATCACATAGGAAGCTCTTCCATTCTTTTGACCCAAAACGGCGCCTATAGCATAGTTGTTTGCATTACACATGATCTCAAATAGGAGATCCCAATTTGGTGCTTACATGATTGGGGCGGATGTAAGCAACTCCTTGAGCTTGTCAAAAGCTTCTTTGAACACCTCATTGAACTTGAAATCAACCTCCTTCTGCAAGAGTTGGCACATTGGTCTTGTTATCTTTGAGAAATCCTTGATGAACCTTCGATAGAAATCCGCATGACCTAAAAAAGAATGGACTTCCCGAACACAAGTCAGGTAAGGTAAGCTTTGAATAACATCAATTTTTGCTTTATCTACCTCGATTCCTTTCTTCGACACAATGTAACCCAAAATAAGACCTTGACTCACCATAAAATCACATTTTTCAAATTTAAAACCAAATTCGTTTCAATGCATCTTTTCAAAATCTTGGTGAGATTAGTCAAACATTCTTGAAAGAAGTTTCCATATACCATAAAATCATCCATAAAAACTTCAATTATGTTCTCAACATATTCTGAGAAAATACTAACCATACAACATTAGAAAGTGACCGCGGCATTACATAATCTAAATGACATTATCCGGTATGCAAAAGTGCCAAATGGACATGTAAAGGTTGTCTTTTCTTGGTCTTCCGGTGCCACAGGGATTTGGTGAAAACCAGAATACCCGTCTAGACAACAATAATGAGACTTCCGAGCCAACCTTTCTAACCTTTGGTCAATGAAAGGCAATGGAAAATGGTCTTTTCCTGTGCTTGCATTGAGTTTTCGGTAGTCAACACATACTCTCCACCTATATTACACACGGGTGGGGACTACAATACCTTTGTTGTTCTCGACCACCATGATTCCCGTCTTCTTTGGCACTACTTGCATTAGGCTCACCCACTTGCTATCCGAGATTGGATAGATCATCCCTGCATCAAGGAGCTTCAATATCTCTTTCATGACTACTTCCATCATACACATATTCAATCTTCTTTATGCATCTCGACTTGGATTGCATTAATCTTCCATCAAAATCTTGTGCATACAAGTGGAAGGGCTTAATCCTTTAATATTCGCAATTGTCCAACCCATGGCTTCTTTGTGTTCCTTTAACACCTTGAGGATTTTCACTTCTTCAAATTCGGGTAGATGAGTGGAAATGATAACCGGTAGAGTCTCATTCTTTCCCAAGTAGGCATATGTCAAGCATTGAGGTAGGACCTTCAATTCCAATTATGGTAGTTGTACAAGAGAAGGTGGTAACTTTCTATGAGTTGGAGGCAGCTCAACTTGCTTGACATCAAACCTTGTGGATTTCTTCACTTCCAAATTGTTGACCAACTTCTCAACTTCCAGATCTAGAGAATAAACCTTCAATTTCTCGGCTAGCTTCCCACAATCGAACCCTTTGCTTAAAATCATCTCCAATATGTCACTATTAGACAACTCAAATAATTCTTAGGTTAGTGGTTCAACTGTTGGGTTATGGGCATAACATCAATCCTATGGTGTTCATGCAAACCTAATTGCTTTGATCTAGGTTTTTCTAAGTAAACATACAACATTCAATATGAAAGCACTAAACCCTAATTGACTAGCATACAAATCTAAAATTAACATATGATTAGGGTTAGAATCATTACCTTGATTGTTATGTAGCAATAACAATCACAATCCTTCTTGATTTTGACTCTTGAAAGCTTAGTGCCTCAAGTGTTGCACCTCTAATGGAGACATAAACACTCAAGCAACAATATGAATTTAGGAGAGGGAAGATTTTCGGCCCTTAGGATCTCTTAGAAGCATTGGCCGAAAATCCCTTAGTGATGGGGTCTATTTATACTTGAGGCTGCTAGGGTTTTAGGTGGAAACCCTAATATGACTGCTTAAGCCTTAAGCAGCGCATAGACTCCTTCCTTAGAGACCTTTGGACGAAATCGTATGGGCTTCCCCATAAATTGCGTCCACTCCACTCTATGGAGTCCATCAGCCCAACTAGCAACTAACAGTTAATTGCAATATCAGTCCCCTTTATTTAATCAGTCTCTTTTGATCACCAAATTAGTACTAAATTAATTTCTGATCAATAATGATTAAATAATATGATTTCCAAATAATATATTAAACTTATAATATATTAATAAAACCATTTTGAGTACGAATTTATTATTCATATAATAAATTATACTCCCTCTCCTTTTGTCATCCTATCAAGTAGCATGAGTGAAGGCAACCCAAAAGGACCATGCTCATAATCGGGTCAAGTACATACCAAAATAGTTATGGGCTTAGACACCTAATCCAAAAGTCTCCCACTTGGATAAGTCTAATAACTATTTTGCATATGAATTCAGAACCTGATCAGCAATCGTAGCTTTCAAAAGCCACTGTCAACTCTGATCTTATCAGTAATGCGTCCTTTAGATAAGGGATCATATATTCCTCCATTCTAGATATTGTATGAACTGAGGCATGGATTTTAATCATATTCTCTATTCATATGTTGTTTCCCAATTTCCGATTTATGACGACTGACAACAGACTACAATTGAACACATCAACTTAGTCCCGGCTTGGCCAAGCGCTTAGGGTGTCATCACTAAATCATCGAGGGGCCCACAAATATCGCTTTTATCCCATTTTGGGTAAAAGGAATAGATAAAATTTGACTCAAATGCTCGCTTGTGCTCACTCATCAAATTACACACAACAATATGTTTATAACACCAAGTTACTGGTGCGTTTACACATTATCAATGTGTAACCAACTTGCAAACTACAACTCACACGTCTCGGTTTCAAGAATATAAGATATTATCGTCACACTAATCACCCATGATAAAATCCATGAAGTGATTTAAGTGAGCGTGGGTTTAATCCAATACTCAAATCTTATTTCAGGAGCACTCATGAGCACCGCAACAGACTTTTGCTATGTCTAAAGCACTTTAGACAATCTACAGTCGGATTCATGACAGTCTAGCTTCAATACCTACTTCCAAAGTATTTATTGACTGTGGATGGTTTAAATAATCTTATTATTTGGGAAGTCAAAACATGCAAAGTGAAACATTAGAATAATACTAATCCTATATGTCCCATGCTCCAAGCATGCACACTTTGTTTACTTATGGTCCATACTTTGTGAAATAGATCAACTGAAAACATTTCCAATGATGCTCATTTCACAACTCCCAATCCTTATTGTTAGTGTAAGAATACAAGATTCTTGCCACTACTAGAATATGTTAGATTTTAACATTTTATGCAACGATCCCTTCGTAACGTCACAACATCCTTCTCGCCAATGATATTACAAAGTTCTCTATGAAGTCTCACATTCAAAGTACATTCCTTTGAACATCCTTCTTGCATAGAAGTTTCTAATCTACATAGATTGTTAATATCCAACTCCCAATATGGAAACATTTCCATATTTTCCATACGACAACTCGTTATTAATAGAATCATATCTAATCATAATAATGTCATTATGGTCCATTCGTTACTATACTTCCAACTGCCCACAAGTGACCAATCCTTGACGAACCTTAGATTGTCCTTGACAATTGTTTAATTAATTTAGTCAAATCCGGTTCTAGTCCTTTTTCCTTCTTAACACCCTAGGCATTTGGAAAATTTAGAACGTTCGAATATTACAGCATATGCAATCGATCCTATACCCGAAGCGTATGGGACACGATTCATAATGAAAAACGTGATACTTTACCAGTTTCCTGCTATAATATTGCCATATATAGAATTCTTTTAAGTTGAACCTATTTAACATAACATCCATATATGTCCTTTGACTAAATTTAATTAAAATTTCTCAATCTAAGGTTTTAGATTTGAAACGAAGTATAATATTCTCTCCCTTAATTATAGTAAAACAACTTTTTCAACCCTTGCAACTTTGCGAAGTGAAACTTTTTTTTTCTATAATTAATGTTGCTAACAATAATAATCATGCTCCCACTAACATGATACTTATATCCATACCAGCATAACATTTATGCTCCCACTAGCTTTGAGACGTAATCAGAAAGCAGTTGGACTTCTAGAAATCAATACTTATTGACTTTCCAAATTTCATATTTCTAATACGATATGATTCGATAAACCTTTATCGAATCTTCTCAAACTCATACACCTTTCCTTAGACAACTCACATTCGTGTCTAAACTGTTTCAGAACCTACAACAGTAAGTCCTGAATATTCAGACTAATTTCCATTTCTCACAATTCGAATTATGAAGAGGGATGCCGTAATCATAATCAAATTTGAGAACGCAAATATCACAATTGCTATCTCCTTCAAATCTCTCTTAGTGAAAGCGTTTCCTCACAATCATTTTCATGAAAGAGAGAAACCTTATGACTCTTAGATTTTATGGTGTATGTGCTCTTATCCATGTGAATTTATCATAACCATAATCATAAGACAAGGTTTGTGACAAATCCAAACTCAAATGGACTGAACTTGTTCATTCTTAATTTCATGCCATCAAGGGCCCCACCATTGCTTCTAAGTTATTTAGCAGCTCACCTATACTAGTCAATTACTTTCATTGACAAGGTGCTTGACTTTATGCATCCAAATGAGAACTCATAGAACTCACATGCATAGTTAACTTAACTGGAATGGCAGATAAAACAAGAAAAATATCAACTAGAGATTGATCAATTCTTGAAGCTTTTCAAGATCATTAAGACTCCCCTAACCTCTTGACATATACGATTCCCTTGTCAAGAAACATTTCTTGACAAACGAATACTCAAGAGTTAGTGCGAATTCTTATCAAGACAACACTTCATACAATTGGTCTTAGTCGGTCTTTGTCTTATCCAAGACATCACAACTTACCAGTTTCAAATGTGTATGAATAAGAAAACCTTTCCTACTCCACACTTGATGAGTGTTTTAAACATACTGAAGACGTGTCACTCAATATCACAATCTGGGAGGATGATTCTAAGACTTGATTTTAGAACGAAGTATGATTCACCTTTTGATTTTACCATTTCAACAATTTTTGTTTCCTCTTCTTAGCCATACTAGTGCACTAAGATGACCTTAGAGGATCAATTGTGATATGGTTTCATAATCAATGAGACGATCATAAAACATGACACCAAAGTACCCTCCCATCTTTTCAAATTGGAGAACTTTTATATTTCTGCCTAATTGATTTTGCTTATTCGTTCTGCCATTCATTGAAACTTTTCAATGATTCAGAATTATACTTAATCTTGTAAGCATAACCACATTTACTAGACTTTTAGTAAATCATGACGAATAATCTTATTGTTATTTGTGGTGGACTTGACCAGTGCACAACATTGTGTACCAGATCCCCTTAGTCTTTCATTTGACTCACATACTTATGTGAAAAAGGAATTAATCTTAATTTTCTAAGTACCAAGATTTTCATACATCACACGACTCAAATCATATGATTCCAAGTTTCTGTCAATTGAAACTTGGGCGATGGGAGTCTTTCCTTACTTAGAAAATTACGACACTACCATAAATAACATAACTAAGAATCGCATCCACTTAACATTTCCTATAATAGAAACAAACATCAATTTTCACAAATGACAGTCCAAGGAGATATAAATAAGACAAAACTCAAAATTTATTTTATTTATAAAAAGGTGCTGAAAACTTGTACTTACAACGCAAATTCAAATAAAAACTATGCTATTACAGATTACTAAGCAATCTATCATAACTCTAAAAGTAGCAACTCCAAAAATCTTATCATCTCGAAATCCATTTCTTCGCGATCAGACTCGGCTCACTTCTTCCTTTAAGCTTCCTTTCTTTTCTTTGATCCTACAACACATCAAAATGCAATCTTATCACATTATGTATTAAGAATCTAACATAGAAAACTTAATAGAGTTAGATAGTGGATGTTACCTGAAGCAGAGTCACACACTTTGACCCTCCCATCTCTTAGATCTCTCAGGTAGTCAGGGCAGCTTCATAACCAATGCCTATTCTTTTGGCAGCATAAACAAATGGATTCTTCTGTAATGGTACACGGGACTATCTCAGACTCAGCCTTTCTCTTGCATAGAGAAAACTTTTCTTGACATCCAATGTTGCCATTACCCATAGAAGGTTGGGATATTCATTTACCAGAAAAATTTGCTTGACCAGTGTGCCAAATCATTGTTGATTCAGCAGCAATAAGCACATAAGTCAAATCAATGAGGGTCACGTCATGGTCCATCACATAGTACTCTCTAATGAACTTACTATATGATTTGGGAAGTGCCTGAAGAACCAAGTCAACAACCAACTTCCTTGGGACATCGACACCCGACGTTCCCAATCTATCAATATGCAACTTCATATCCAAGACATAAGCACATACAGACTTTCCATATTCGTGTTTGTTTGCCAATAGGGCTTGAGTGACCTTGAACTTTTCAAGACTTTGAACACGTGGGTCAGGGAGAATTATTGGAGGGGGCAGAGGTAGTGAAGCATGATTTCCATTTCCACAATCTAACCGTAGAACATGATCTTCAAGCGGAAAACTTTTTCCAACGGATTTAGGAAGACCATAGCTGTTAGATTTTGACATCTACAAAACGGGAGAAATTCAATTTAGTTGATAAAATATTCAATATAGCACCCAAATGAAATATTGAGGCTAGGATCCAACACAATATGCTATAATTTTGGAAGAGGGATGACGTAATCCAAATTGCAGAACATTTGAAGGTAGGTAAATGACGATTTACCAATTTCCACCATGAAAAACGAAAATTGAAAATTAGGTTTTAAATGAATTGAAACTCCTAGATCCTTTGAGATTCATTGAATTTTTCAATGGCGTGTTTAAATCTCGATTGTGCCTTTCAAGTTTGTGACTAGGATGCCGAGGATCACAAACAAGGTGTAGATAACCATGCAAACTAGCTTAGTACTCTCGGAGATGCATATCACCTAATCAATGTGCCAGTTAACCACACACGCTCCATTGATCTATGATAATCTACGAGCTACCCATTACCATCCTTCATTGGTCCCATATTAGTGTACCGGTTAACCACACATGCTCCACTAACGACCAACAAGGTGCAATGTAAAATTTTATGGATTAGCACCAACTCCACATTTTTTCGAAAGTAACTAAGATTTGGGAATTTGTAAAAGTTTTTAGTTACTTCGTATTTCATTATACTTATAATGGAAGGTTGTGTCCTATCCTACCCGTTCGGCTAACGACCATCCACTAGTCAAGAGTGTGGTGGGTAAGACTGGATACCCATTCAATTGTCATTTTATAGGAAATTTCCTTAAACACCTCTTAGAGACCAGCTTCGTGAATGAGGCCTACTAAGGGTAAGACTAACATTTACTTATACATATATATAATATTAAACTTTTAGTTCTATATAGTATAAGGATGTATTTTACACTTTTAAAATACTAGGTGGTCTAATTTAATAAATTATACTTTTAATTTAATTAAAATTAAACCATATCATTATGGATTTATTAACTTTCTTTTAATTACACATTTAATTAATTTAATAAAGCCATAAGGGTGTAATTTGAACTTTTCAAAATACTAGGGTCTTGGAATTTAATATTTTAAAATTAATACCTTTTAATTAAATTTTAAATTCCAAAACTTGAGGACAAATTTTGAAACCTTTCAAAATATTAGGGTTTAACTATATAAATTTCAAAAACTAAAACTATTAAGTTCAAATTTAAACTATAAAACCTAAAAGGTGTAATTTGAAACTTTTCTAACTTACTAGGTCAAATATTTGACTAATAATAATCCTATATTATCCATATTTAACCAAATCCATCAATTTTGATGAGGATAACCATTCCAAACTTAAAAAATCGGGTTTTGGCAAGAAAAACGAGTTTAGGCAATTATCCTCAACAAAATCTGGCCAAAAAATCGAAAATCCCGGCAACAGACCCTTGGACTCGTCGAGTCCATTATGGAACTCGTCGAGTAGGACCTAATCGTCGAGTCCATACATGGACTCGGTGTGTCAGCCATTCAGAAGCAAAAAAATTAGATTTTCTTGATCTTTGGCTATTCACTTTTACATCTATTCAACTATATAAACAACCTAGGCTCTGATACCACTGTTAGGTTATGGGCATAACATCAATCATATGGTGTTCATGCAACCCTAATTGCTTTGATCTAGGTTTTTCTAAGTAAACATACAACATTGAATACTAAAGCAATAAACCCTAATTAGGGTTATAATCATTACCTTGATTGTTATGTAGCAGTAACAATCACAATCCTTCTTAATCTTGACTCTTAAAAGCTTAGTGCCTAAAGTGTTGCACCTCTAATAGAGTCACAAACACTCAAGCAACAAGATGACTTTAGGAGAGGGAAGATTTTCGGCCCTTAGGGTCTCTTAGAAGCATTGACCGAAAATCCCTTAGTGATGGGGTCTATTTATACTTGTGGTTGCTAGTGTTTTTAGGTGGAAACCCTAATATGACTGCTTAAGCCTTAATCAGCCCATGGACTCATTCCTTAGAGCCCTTTGGACGAAATCGTATGGGCTTCCCCATAAATTGCGTCCACTCCACTCTATGGAGTCCATCAGCCCAACTAGCAACTAACAGTTAATTGCAATATCAGTCCCATTTATTTAATTAGTCTCTTTTGATCACGAAATCAATACTAAATTAATTTCTGATTAATACTAATTAAATAATATGATTTCCAAATAATATATTAAACTTGTAATATATTAATAAAACCATTTTGAGTACGAATTTATTATTCATATAATAAATTACTATCTCTCTTCTTGTCATCCTATCGAGTTGCATGAGTGAAGGCAACCCAAAAGGACCATGCTTATAATCGGGTCAAGTACATACCAAAATAGTTATTGGCTTAGACACCTAATCCAACATCAACAACATCAAAAAATACAAAGATGAAACATCACTAGGATATCTCATAGCATCATAAATATTAAAGCTTATTGTTTCACCATCAAAATCCATTGTTAAACTACCCGCATACACATCAATCTTTGTTCTAGCCATTTTCAAAAATGGTCTTCCAAGCAAGATTAGAGCCGATTTGGAGGAAACTTGTTCATCTAAATCAATCACATAGAAATCCACCGGGAAGACCAATTGATTCACTTACACCAAAACATCTTCTAAAACACCTCTAGGAAAAACACTTGATTTATCTGCAAGTAAAATTATGACACCGGTTTCATTTAAAGGGCCAACATTTAACGATTCATATACTGAATAGGGCATGGCATTAATAGAAGCACCAAGATCAAGCATGGAACTACTAAAAGTGACATCCCCTATCTTGCAAGGAACCGTAAACATTCCCGGATCTTTGCATTTAGGTCAAACTTTTCTTTGCAAAACTGTGGATGCATTTTCATTCATTGAAATCTTTTCATTCCCTTTCAATTTTCTTTTATTGGTGCAGATTTCTTTCAAAAATTTTGCAATCTCTAAACACCTGAAAGATTCCATACTCATGTTCATATGAAGTCAGTCTTACCATGTATCGTGGTTAATTTGAACGGTACATTAGTGCAAACTAATTCCAACAGATATTCCAATCACTCAGTGATGTATTATTCATCTATCTTGATAAACAAAATTTGCATTTATCGAGGCCAAATGATATCCAAAATTTGATCCAACTGGATACTTGGTAATGCACTTCTCATTTATATATCCAAGACTATAATTTCATAATACACTTCACCCAAACCTTTTGGATGTATTTGAATCAGTACGTATTGTGGTCAATCTGAACGATCCATTAGGTAAACAAATTTCAACAGATATTCACACAATAATACATCTTATTCAATATATTTGAATCAAATTTGAATTATTGTTACTATTAGCTTCATAGATTTCATGACTTTCTTTTAACATATTAGAATGCTCCACATTTAAATAAGTTAAAACTATCTCATGAATCATAGTATAAACAATTTCAATTATAATACCGTAGACTAAACATTTGGTAAAATATTTGTCTTTTGATCCTATGAATAGTAGCAAGGGCTTGGCATTCATGATCAAATTATCTTCTCCATGTTTCAGTCTCCTTACTTCATTTTATTTACTGCATATTCTTGCAAATGTCAGTACACAATCCTTAGTAAAACACTCAACGATTGGAAGTAATGTTCCAATGACATTATAAATCCATATATTTGATTGAACACCAAAATTGGGAGAACTAGTTATTTGTTGATCCTATGGAAAGTAGCAAGGGCTCGTGATCCATGATCAAATTTAACTTCTTCATGTTTCATTCCTTTCACCTCAAATATATATTTTGGGCATGTATGTTTTCTAAGTCCTTTCTTGTTATGGAAACGAATATCTATCAGAACATGTCTCAAAATAAGTTGTCCTTTGACGTTGACATTTAGGCCTAGATTAGGTATTCCAACACTAATCACCTTTTAATCCATGGACAATTGGCTTTCTTCTGCTTGACACTTCTATTCATGATAGTAAAAATATAGGAGTCTTTTGAAGTTTGAGTTTCTATGATTGGTTATGTTAGTTCAAAAAGGAAACCTCAACATGCTAAACAACTCCTTTCATGGACATTCCAATTTGTCCATATCAAAATCAGAATGAACTGATCATATGTACATGTTAGCTAGTCAACTAACCTTTGTTAACTCCTAACTCAAGGAAATTCCATTTTACTTCAATATGTCAATTTACAGCGTACATTTGATAACTGCTCTTTCTAATAGTTTATAATGCAATGATTGGATGAACCTTAGGAATAGCATTGTTAAAGGCATGATCTTTCCTTTCATTTATGAGAACTATTCCCGAACTACGAATGTGGACAAGATTGATCATCCTAACAGCTAATCCTTTCAAAGGTTTTAAAGTAGTAGACTTTAGTGGATAAGGTTATAGACATCATTCAATACCAATTTCCATTATTTGTTTTACTTATCCTTAGAAAATAATTACCCTAAATAAAATTATTTTAGAAGGCTAGGATCCATATTTGGCTTCATGATGTGTAAAGGGATGCCGTAAACACACCATAAAGTTATTTAGGTAGGCAAAACCATTTGCCAATTTCGATCACTACGAAATTCCTAGATCTTTGAGATTCATTGACTATCAATGGCATGTTAATCTTGGATTATGTTCATCTCAAATTCAATGACAGGGTCACCATGGATCACTAAATAGATGGTGAATCGACCATACAAAATCACGTGGTCCCCGACTCAAATTACACCTGAGATTTGCGAGTTACACATCATTCTCTACCTATACTCTCAAATTGACGTTTCGATTAACCACACGAGCTCCATCAACAAGTTATAAAGAGAATTTGCAACTTTTATGGATAACATAAGATTCACATTAAACAGATTGTGAATTAACCATGCAAAATGGCATGGTCCCCGGCTCAAGTTACCTTGAGATTTGTGACTTCCATATCATTCTGAACTATACTCTAGATTCATGTGCCGGTTAACCATACGAGCTCCACCAACAAAATATAAAGAGAATGTGCAATTTTCATGGATAATATGAAACTCACATTCTGTTAGTAAACGGGGTTTGGTTTTATACTTGTATTTATAATACTTTTATATTGAATATTATCACTTCAAACCCTTTCGGTAACTCCATTCTCAAAATGCAATAGGGCGGTGAGGGTGGTAAGCGCGGAGCATATTAAAAACCAACCTCATTAGGAATCATAGTGACCTCCTCAAACCCCTACAAGAAAATGGGTGAGCCTAGTCATGGTAAGACTGATAATGTCGATATTTAAAACATGCAAGGACACATGTTGTAACTTTCTTATATGTATAATAGATACAATTCATATATATATATATATATATATATATATATATATATATATATATATATATACAATTCATACACACACACACACACACACACATATATATATATATATATATATATATATATATATATATAAGGGGTAAATTTAAAACTCTTTAAATTTAGTTGTCTATTATTAATTCTAATTAGTTGCGAGGACACAATGTAACACTTAATAAAACATGAGGGGTTAATATTCAAATTTATAAATCTCTATTATAAATAACATTATATATTTAAGTTCGCTATTTAAATAATAAATATTCAAATTTAAATAATAGTATTTAAATAATATTTATCAATTTCCGGATTTAAAACATTTTAAATTTGGTATTTATCCATATTTAATAAATCTTCAAATTTGAAAAAAATAAAACATGGAAACCCTAATCCGGACTGCTCACGTCGTGAGCATAAACCCTACACGTCGTGAGCTACGACAACGGTTTTTTCAGTTACGAATTTTCCAAATTTCTCCCTTCATTCATTCTCAAACTATCATTTACAGAAAATATGGATATAGGGTGAATGTAATCATGAACCAATGGCTATGATACCACTATTGGGTTTTCTACGCATCAAATACACTCTAAACTAGGTAGCGGAAAAATCGAAACAACGATATACCTAAGTGTACATGAAACCTATGGATCTATGGTTTCATGCTAATTACATCTACCTTAGAAAACAAGAATACAAAGAAGAAAAACATACCTCTTATATAGCCCTTGATCTCCATGCTTGAGATCTTGATCCTCCATGAAGTTGCTTGGATGAGAGGATCCAAACCAGAATCTCTCTAGTGGTATCACACCTAATGACACCAAAAAGTGGAATAAAAATAACTAAGAGAAGGGTCAATTTCACATACCCTAAGAGAGTTATAAATTGTCCCTAAGAGGAGGAGGAAGAAGGGTTGGCGAAACTTCAAGCCAAGTTGCAAGGAAGAATGAAATCCCTAAGGCCCTTGGATACCTTCCTAGGTTTCGTATTCCTTACCATGTGGGATGGGAGCCTAACCACGAAATTCACTCCTTTTCCCATGTGGGATGAAGTGATTTTCATCCAACCCTAATTCCATAAGGGTTATGGATCATTCCTGATTAACCAACTATCGATTAATGAATATTCAACCCTCTAATTAATTAAATTATTAATTAATTCCCAAAATATATTTCCAATTAGTTTCTAATTAATTATTAACCATAATAATTAATAAATCAATTTCTCTTTTATTTATTCTACTTAATTTGGGTCTTGATGGCAACCCAAAAGGACCTTGTCATTATTAGAAATATTACCAATAGTTAATGAACTTGGACACTATTTCCAACAATACTCATCCATGAAAATTCCACCAACCCTGCAGCACTCGTATGCTAATCATACATAATACTAGATCCTATAGACACTCGAATACTTGATTTTACCCTAAGACCACAACCAAACAAGGAACAGGAAATAAGGCTAAACCAAACATTCTTAGGCTATAAAATCATAGTTATGTACAACTATGATGCATACACTAAGCAACTACAATAATGATGTCAATTTCATACAAGAAGTAACCCTAGGCTATCAGGTATTATTCATCATGCAATTCATGAAGATCCCTAGTCTATCACTATCATGCTGCTCTATCATAAACATCATATCAAATAACAGTGGGGTGACTTGGGGTATACTTTCTTGCTCCGGTTGATCGTACACATCGCATCCTTCCTTGATTAATTTTGAAAAAAAATTGAAAAAACCATTTTTCTAAAAACTTTTGCAGTTCCCTAGTTTAAGTCTAGATTCACACGAATGTTCATATATTCTCTCAAACCAAGGCCCTGATACCAACTTGTAACATCCCAAAAATCAAAATAAATTTTAACTTTTCAAAAACAACCCATAACCATAAATGTGCAAAAAACCATTGTCTCAAAAGTGTATTTTAGTAATCAGAGTATCCCAAAATCCAAACAACATAAAACCAAAAGATGTGCACGATCACGCCTTCGCCTTGCCACAGTCATCTGAAGTACCTAAAACAATAAACTGAAACTGAAAGCCAAAGCTTAGTGACTGGTGAGTTCCCCCAAAGTACCACCACACAACACATAACATATACAATCCTACATGTTGGGTCCACAACCTCCCAGTTAGCTTACCCCGGCCCACAACCTCTGTAACGTCCCAAAAATTAAGACTTAAAATTTCAATTGTTAAGTTAATTAAAACCATTATCCAAACAACAACATAGAAACCATGGTGAATTAAAGTGTATCAATAACATCCAAATACATCAGAGTAATATAAAAGTGCGGAACAATGTTGTGTGTGCACTACAATCATCCTGGACTCTTCCCTTTTGAAAAAGAAGTATCTGGAACATAAACTGAAAATCGTAAGCACAAAGTTTAATAAGATCCCCAAAATACCACAGACCATACATATCAAACATATAATGGGCCTTGCCCGTCATCAGGCCCCACCCTGCATCGGGTCCCGCTCAATAAACAGATCTGTCAGTCATCAGGTCCCACCTAGCATCAGACCCCACCCGGTATACATATAAACAAATAAACATATAATCATATAAACACATGAAATAATCACAAAGATAACTATCATACATGATAGTCATCAAGCCCCACTCGGTAAACATATATACACATAACACATGCAATAGTCACGCATACAACTAGCATCCTAACATATCAAACCATGGGCCGGATTGGTGCCTTCGACCCACTAAACACAGTGAGGAAACTCACCAGTGGCTGTTGAATCTCTCAAACAAATCTTGGTTTGCTGGTCCGAAAAATCACCGCGCTAGCATCATCAAATAATATCCAATTAATCATTGGATCTTGACCCATAATCAAGAATCTAAGCTACTTGTCCAATATCTAGGGTAAAAGACCATTTTACCCTTTTTCTTACTTGGCCAAAAACCAAGGCCCAACCCATTTGCTCAAAAGGCCCAAATTCCTAAATGGCATCATAAGGCCCAATAAGGCCCAACGTCCAAATTGGGCCCAAAAGTTATCATGGACCTAATCACAAGAAAGTCCATTGTCTATCCATAGCCCAAAGTCAGAAGTCCAATGGCCCAACAAGGCCCAAAATTTAGCCCAAACCAATGAAGTCAAACCGAAGGTCAACCTGCTGAGTACGCGGGGAGTACTCAGCTCGTACATTTAGCGTACTCCTTCTGGGGCTAGTACAGGCAACATACCAGTTGGGTACCCCCAATGTACTCCCTATATTACCAACCCAACCCATTAAGCAGTTAATTGGTTAAGCCAACATGCTAAACTCTCCGATCTGATTCTAAATGACGACTTAATACATAAAGTTGGCAACTTTGCACCAATGCATGACTTAATAACGTACAAAACTCAAAAAGAAGCATAATAAGACTCGTAACACTTCCATGGATCAAAATAACCCATAAAGGTTGCATTTTTATGGACAAGGGACCCCAATGGAGCTAAGGTCTAACACCCATGGCTTATGGAGTAGATTAAAAGCTTAACTTTCACTCAAAAGACCCAAAAATGCATAAATAACATGCTAAGTTGGATCTAGCACATATAATTATCAAGGTAAGAGATTTTTACCTCAAACGGCTTGCTAAGGTGAAGATAACTATGGATCTACAAGCTCAAGTTACTCCCAAGCAACCTCCAAGTGTTCTTCTTCTTCTTTTTCTTCTTTCCCACAAAACACCAACAAACTCACTTTCAAGTTCAAATCTCACCAAATACACTTAGGGTTTCGATATTAGGGCATAGGGTCATGGAGGTTGATCAATAGAATCTCCAAAGGTGGTTTAGGATGCTTAAATATGGTGTAAACCCTAAAAATTAAGGTTTGCCCTTACACCACGTATGCCATGCGTACCCCGTGTACGCCCGATGTACGTGGGTGTATCCTGCGTCCAGAAGAGAGCTAGTAGGTTAAGCGTACTCATAGAGTACGCCCCGCGTACTAGCTAGGGACCAAAATGATATAGATGTTGCATTCAGGGGCTAAAATGAAACATAGCAAATTACGAATGTTACAACCTTCTGATTGGATTGCCCTACATGTCACGTACTGGGTCCATAACCTCTTGGTTGGATTACCCTGGCCTACAACCTCCCGGTTGGAATACCCTAGCCCACAAAGTCCCGGTTGGATTTCCCTGGTCTGTTGGCTGATAGAATAAAGTAGTCTCAACCCCAACATAACATGTTGATATATAACTATTAACAAGCATATTTAGTAGACAGATAATTATACAAACAGAATCACAGGTAGTCCAACAGATCTACAAGCCCAACGCATATCAACAGCCATCATACAATCATACTGATCTACTACATACTCAACATATCATCAATCATTATATATATCAGGATATCAATCCAATGGTCCGACCTTGGTACCTTCGACCCACATGTACAGTGAGAGAACTCACCTCTCAGTCAGAAAAAGTTCGTTAAACAGGACACAACTACAAATATCACCTCAACGGTAACCTATTTATTAGATAATGACCAGCCTCAATTACAACTCAAAATACCTAAAATACCCTTAGGTCAAACTCTGGTCAAAGTCAAAATCAATCCACACTCGAAAATTCCCACAATCCACTTGTCACGTCATGACCCCTAGTGGTCATGTCATGACCTAATAATTCCAAAATAGTCGAGGAAACCTATCCTCACGTCATGACACCCCTTGTGTTCACGTCGTGAGAACGCTCTGATCAAAAGTTCCTAATAAACCTCTTAATATCTTTTTGGCCTATCAACCAAATTCCCCATAGAGTCTTATTTACTCCAGAACATCATCAAATCGTGGATTTTTGGACATGCATGTCCAATGCATGTCCCAAACACTAGCTATCGCACAAAAAGGGAAAGATGACATCAAATCTTATAGACACATAAAGCAATGAACTTGAAACTCACAAAACTCAACCATCTTCTAGATCTAACATCTATACTACTCAAGGGACACTGGAGATCAATAAAGTTTGCAACTTTATGGATTTCAACCACTACATCATCTTGAACATGAAGGATTAAGCATAAAAACTTAGATATAAGCTTATAGGCACATAAAGCATTGAGCTTGAAACTCACAAAAGGTCCAGAAGATGTGCAAATGCTTGGTGGTGAGACTTGAATGCAGAAACAACAGACTAGATGTTCTTCCTTTGTTTCCTTGGCTAAACTCACCACACATAAGCTTCAAGATCAAATATGGATGTTAGGGTTTCAAAGAGGAGTGCAAAGAGGTGATGGAGGCTGAGGGTGGGCTAACCCTAGCCCTCACTTCCTTTAAATACGGAAATAAAACCCCCAAAATTAGGGTGTCCTCTCAGGCAGTTCTCACATCGTGAGCCCAAAAGTGATGTGTGTACTCACTAAACTCCTGGCATACATTCCTCACATTGTGAGTAGGGTTAAATCCCTTGAATTTTTAAACTTGAAAATTGCTCACCTGAACTGAATGTTACATAGGGTAAAACAAATATTAACTATGTTTACGACGTGACTTGAACCCTCAACCTCAATGAGGGAGGACAACACCTGTTATCGCTGGGCTAGAAGCCCTTTAGTTTTTTTTAAACATATTACAACATTATTTTTGCTTGTTTTACCAAACAAACAAACGATTGATGTAACCGATGAATCCATGATTAAAACTCACATGTATCGAAAATGATAAAATCAAAAAATCAAAAAAATTTAGTTATCTAATCTTGTTGTTAAGAGTATCATATAAGTGATGGGTTTTTGAGCATAACTACAACCTAAGTGATCATGCAACCCTAATTGTTTTGGATCTAAGTTTTTCACTAGTTGAACATGCAAATTGAATACTAAAGCAAAACCCTAGATCTAGCATATATATATATATATATATATATATATATATATATATATATCAACTTTAAATCCAATTTTTACACCTATATATACACATCTAACTTTATTTTTTACCTATAATCCAAATTATTTCTCTCATCTTATTTCAAATCATCAAACAATTTCTCATTTCATCACTATGGATCAAAACCCCAACACTTCTCCTCCAAACACAAATACATCTTCGCCTCTTGTTTTTGCACAATACGAGTTGTACACGAACATCCTCAATACTCAAGGCAAAATTTTCAATCCCGCCTCACCCCACCACAATTCCTTACAACCCTTCCTTTTTCAACACATTCGCTACAATGCAACAAAATACCAAACAACCACTTCCCACGCAAGAAACGGTACAGAGATGAGCCGAAAAAAAACGGCCAACAAAGGGAGAGCACGAAGGAAAGGGAAAGTGATCGCGGTTGAGCAATCGGAAGACGAATCTCCAATATGGTGGACTGCGGAGGAAGAATACGCGTTGGTGGTTGGATGGTGCGGGATATCAAAAATTCCAATGCAAGGACACGATATGAGACAAGTTGCTTTTTGGGAAGGCATGATTGGGAAATTTCAAACCATTTTGAAGAAGGATAAAAATTATCGCAATCACGATATGTTGAGTAGCAAATGGACTCAAATAAGCAAGAAGTGTACCAAGTTAAATTCCATCTACAACAAACTTTCCTCGCACAAGCAAAGTGGTGCGACCGATTTTGACGTTTATAGAGCGGCGAGGGACCAATATCATGTCGAGACCAGTCACATTTTCGAGCACGAAAAGTTTTGGGAGATTGTCAAAGAAGACCCAAAATGGAATAAAACGGACACATTTACAGACAACAATCGAAGAGGTCTCGAGGCTTGGGTTCGGTGGACGTTTCGGACGCATGCACGAACATCGACCTCAATGCGGACACAGATGAGATACCGGACGACTTGAACGACATCGAAGAGATCTCCCTGCCTCGACGATCGATAGGTCGCGACAAAGTAAGGTGAGCTCAACGACATACAGAGGAAGGTGAAAGTAGACGTCAACCAATGCCTTGTAAATAACAAAAAATTGCAAATCCTAGTGTGAAATCATTCTCTCCCGCCTTCTTCCATATGTCTTATTTTCTCTCTCCACTTTCAACTTTCAATATTCTGCTCCGATTACAAAGACCAATAGAGTAGTAATATCTACTTATCATTTAGATACCTCAACATTCAACCTCAAGAACAATAAAGATTAGGAGACGTAGACGAGAGTGATGAGGGGCAAAGCCCTAGCTAGAAGGCGGAGAAGAGGGACTCAGGGAGGTGACGGCCTGAGATGGGAAGAGGGATACAACAGCCGGAGATGGGTAGACCGAGGTGGTGGCTTATGTGCATTGGAAAACTCCAAAGATGTAATTTTTGTTTTTAGGGTTTTGGATTATCTTTTCTAAGATTTTAAACTTTTGATCTTATCTGTCATAAATTTAAAATTTAAATCAAAGATTCAATATATAATTTGATAAGTAACAAGTCATATCCGTCGTTATGATTATTATTTATAGAAAAGGCTTATTATTTGTTTTTTATAACCATCAATCCACCTTCTACAAATTTGGTTTCCTTTTTTCACATATTTTTTTGGTCAAGATGATTATATGGAATCTGTAAAGATTCTTACATTATTTTTTTGGCTGCTGTACTGATCGATCTGGTGTATAAGGTTGTGTGGGCCTCTAACCTCTTGATATAAATATCTAAAACATTGACCCTGTCAAAACCAAACAAATCCAGCCATTGCGATTGTACTACATATTTACGTTTCCAAGGCAGGGTGTAGTACAATCAAACCAACTAATAATTCTTGTCTCGTTCCTCTGTTTTCACTCAAATTTCACATGTCTCGTTCCCTTTTGTTCATCTCTCTCCTCCTTTTGCTTGTTATCTCCGCCGCTGCTCATGGCGGCGGCGAAGACGATGAGGACGATGACGCCCAGAAACCCAACCTCCGATCCAAATCCTTGATTCTGGTCAAGATATGGTGTTTAATAATAGTGTTCTTTGGGACTTTCATCGGAGGAGTCTCTCCCTACTTCTTCAAATGGAATGAAGGATTCTTGGTACTAGGCACCCAGTTCGCCGGCGGCGTATTTCTTGGAACAGCCTTGATGCATTTCCTGAGTGATGCCAATGAAACGTTTGAAGATTTAACAACAGTCGAATACCCTTTTGCCTTTATGTTGGCTTGTGCTGGCTATTTGCTTACTATGCTTGGTGATTGCATCATTTCCTATGTGTATGGAAAAGAGAGAAATTCTGATGTTGAAGGTCAAGGTAGGTTGTTCTTTGTATGTTTAATTGATTGATATCTTAAGTAACTGTTGTTGTTTATAATGAACAGGGGACAATAGGAATGGAAAAGACGAAGTGAAGATTGGAATATCATCGGCTTCTTCACTTGGAGACAGCATCTTGTTGATAATCGCATTGTGTTTCCATTCAGTGTTTGAAGGCATAGCAATTGGGATCGCAGATACCAAAGCCGATGCTTGGAAAGCTCTGTGGACGATATCTCTTCACAAGATCTTTGCAGCCATTGCAATGGGAATTGCTCTTCTAAGGATGATACCAGATCGCCCATTCTTCTCATGCGCATCTTACGCCTTCGCCTTTGGAATTTCAAGTCCAATTGGGGTTGCAATTGGAATTGTAATAGATGCCACCACACAGGGTCGGGTCGCAGATTGGATATTTGCAGTATCCATGGGAATAGCTTGTGGGGTGTTTGTATATGTATCCATTAACCATCTGCTAAAGGGTTACAAGGCACAGAAGGTCGTGTCCGTTGACACTCCCCATCATAAGCTGTTGGCTGTGACGTTGGGTATTGGGGTGATTGCGGTTGTCATGATCTGGGATACCTAATCGATCCATTTCGATTTTACTATGTTTTTTTGGGTTCTTTGTGTTTTAAGTTAGCAGCATATACGTATACATGGGTTTTCTGTTTTACCACTTGTTTTGGACATCAAGAGTCTAGTATATATATACGATAGGATAAAATCAAAATGCACATGTATTATGTATTGTAATTTGTAAACATAGAAAGAAGCATACTTATCATCAGAAGATGAATAAGAGATTAATTCGTGTTTGGGGGTTTCTTCGTTTGTTTATTCTTGTGCATTGAAGAAGCAAACGTAGCTAGCAACAAAAATCACATAAAAGAATGAGTAAATTACAGTTTTGGTCTCAAATTCTCATCTTTTGATTCAACTTTTGCAATGTTATAGATCATGTCCATATTGGTATGAAGAAATTACAGTGTTGGTCTACATATGAAAAAGAATATTATATCCTTTTTAATTTCTTTTTATTTTTTATAATTGATAAAACTAAAAATTAAAAATTAAAAAAAAATAATAATAAGCAACACCCACCTCACCCTTTTTAATTTCTTGTTATTTTTTTATAATTGATAAATTTTTAAAAGGGATAATGACTTGAAAGGGTAACGAACTTTCGACTTTTGTCACATTTAGTCACTAAACTTTATTTCGTTATCTATTTGCCATTGAACTATTGAAACTGTTTACATTTTACCCTTATGACCGGCTGTTACCGGTCATAAGGGTAAAATGTGAACAGTTTCAATAGTTTAGTGGCAAATAGATAACGAAAAAAAGTTTAGTGACTAAATGTGAACAAAATCGAAAGTTTGTTTCCCTCTAAAAAGGTCAATGATTAAATGTGAACAAACTTCCTATTGTATTATATTTTAGCAAAATTATTTATTTTTGTTTAATTGTAGCAACATTTATTGATGAAGAAATCTATGAAATAAAAAAACAAAATGTAACATCCGGATTTCTAGGTATCATAATTTAAGTATTTTTCTTTTGAGTTAAGAAGAGAGACTCGACGAGTTGACGCCTCAACTCGTCGAGTAAGGTCGCGACTGATGACTCGGATTAATGAATGGACTCGACGAGTCGATGAGGCGACTCGACGAGTCCGCGCTGTTGGCAGAAACCCTATATAGTTACTTTCATCTTACACATAGATATGAAGTATTTTATATAATTACGTGCTATGTGTGCATATTATTTGAATACTTGTTGTCTATGCTGGATGAACGATTTTATACATGTTTTAAAAGATTTAAACGGTATATTTATTTTATATCTAAAAATATGTTGCAGATGAAACATGGGTAGATGAAATAGTTGGTGTGTGATCAAATAAAATGATAAGAGATAAGTGATGATAGAAAGGTGATGATAATTAGGTAAATAGATGATAATGAATATGTGATGTAGGATGAAAGGAGATACCATAACCTTAACCAGCAATGTGGCGATGTAGTCATCTACCAGAGTATAGATGGCGACCACGGACTATTCTAGACAACCTAGTGTAAACACCAGCAGGCCCATAACCTGTAGGTGATGAATTACGAGTTCAGACGATGTTGTAACTACGTATTCATGCGATTATACTCTAACCCCTTACTATGAATTACGAGTTCAGACGATGTTGTAACTACATATTCATGGGATGTCACAAATTTCGCATGCCAAACCAATGGTCATAATTCATATCAGTGAGAATGATTCTTTTTTTTGTTAAACCAAAATCAGATTGGAAATTTTGATTTTTTATTTTGGAAAATGTCAAACCATTGGTTTTGTATTTCGGTTTTGGTTTTTTGTTTTTTTAAAATATATTTTCAGGGTTTTTTTTTTTTTTTTTTTTTTTTTTTTTTTTTTTTTTTTAATTTCATAGATTTCTTCATCAACAAATGTTGCTACAATTTAACAAAAATAAATAATTTGCTAAAACATAATACAAGAGAAAGTTTGTTTATATTTAGTCATTGAACTTTTTAGAGGGAAACGAACTTTCGATTTTGTTCATATTTAGTCACTAAACTTTTTTTCGTTATCTATTTGTCATTAAACTATTGAATCTGTTCACATTTTACCCTTATGACCGGCAACAACCGGTCATAAGGGTAAAATGTGAACAGTTTCAATAGTTCAATAGCAAATAAATAACGAAAAAAAGTTTAGTGATTAAATGTGACAAAAGTCGAAAGTTTGTTACCCTTTCAAGTCATTATCCCTTTTTAAAATTAAAAAAGCCACACCCGCCGAGGTGTGTTTCTAGGTTTTGGATCTCCGGTGGTGTGAGCACCATGAAGAGAGAGATGTAAGGAGACAATGGTTTGACTGGTAGAATGGAGGGAGGCGGTGGGTCCTTGTTTAATAATTTTTATTACAAAAATTTTAAATAGGTAAAAGAAAATAAAAATAATTAATTAGAAAGGATACCATAGGGACAAGATCAATTAACACTGTAATTTACTCTACTCCTTTGTGTAAAGAGAAAACAAGGGACAAATCAAGGCAACGCACAAGGACAAAATTACAGAAATGTATTTGTAAAATTCTGTCAGACACTTATTTAAGCCTATTCTGTATGGCATCATGTACATAGTCTGGAAAGATTCCCCACGTAACAATTAATATATAATCTAAAGATCCAAGTGGAGCAGAATGTTATTTGACCTAAACTTCCCAGTGGAGTAGAGTATGAAACGATCATAGCCCTGTTAAATACCCAAACGTATAAACATCCTGCCACAGCTTATAAGGCTGAAGGGTGTGGGTGCGGTCCCAGACTGTATTTTGTGCCACATAGACCAGGAACACCGCCTCCAGACCGCGGTTTGGTGCGGTCTTGGCCGCACTGCGGTCCTTAAGTGCCACGCTTTCTGATTGGTTGAGGGGAAAAAGGGAGCATCGCCCTTTTTTTTTTCTTATATATACATATCTAACATCATTTTTTTCACAACACAGTCTCTTGTCTCTCTCAAAAAACTTTTTTAAAAAAAATCATGTGTGTGGTTTTTTAAGTTTTTAGGATTATTTAAATGTCATGTGTGTCGTTTTAGGGTTTTTTTTTTTTTTTTTTTTTTTTTTTTTTTTTTTTTTTTTTTTTGTGTGTGTGTAATACAATGTTATGTTTTTTTAATTTTCAAGTAATGAAAAATTATGTTTTTTTATTAAAATAGAAGTTTTATTAAATTAAAATAGTTAAAAAAAAGTTTTATTAAATTAAAATAGTTAAAAAAACACACAAAAAAAAAGAATATGTGGCACCACTCCCTTGGTATGGCAAGAAACCACACTTGAGTGGTAAAAAATAACATGACGCTTATGTGACAGGCAGGGAGTGCGATTTCGGTAACACCACACCCTCCAGCCTACTATCAAGTCAAGTGGCATAACTATTGACCAACCTGGGAGTCAGTAAAGGTGGCAAAGGGTTCGTGTCTTGACGAAATTTAAATGGGTTGACAACGCATTAGGTTGGAGGGTGTGGTGCCACCGAAACCGCACTTCCTTCCCCGCCACATAAACGTCATGTTATTTTTTACCACTCAAGTGTGGTTTCTTGCCACACCAAGGGAGTGGTGACACACATTCTTTTTTTTTTTTTTTTAACTATTTTAATTTAATAAAACTTCTTTTTTTTTTTAAACTATTTTAATTTAATAAAACTTCTATTTTAATAAAAAAACATAATTTTTCATTACTTGAAAATT
This sequence comes from Lactuca serriola, assembly GCF_051521515.1. Lineage (NCBI taxonomy): Eukaryota > Viridiplantae > Streptophyta > Magnoliopsida > Asterales > Asteraceae > Lactuca > Lactuca serriola. The sequence goes on along the minus strand of NC_136411.1, from coordinate 90,637,015 downwards.
AAAAAAACATTACATTGCATTACAAAAAAAACACAAAAACCACACACATGACATTTAAAATAATCCTAGAAACTTAAAAAACACAAATAAAATAACTAAATCAAACTACATAAAGTCATTCTCCGAGAACTCGTCTTCGGGGTCATCCGGTGGATCCAAATTAAGGTTAATATTTTGAACCCCGTAAATGTGTTCCACCAAGTCATTGCGAAGATTGTGAAATGTTTCAGCGCAACGTATCTCTGCTCTCCTGTTTATATACTCCTCGCCACCAATTTTTATTGACTGTGTCTCTGGTATGGTTTCTTCCTCGTCAAACGCACATATCGCTCTTCCTTTGTCTTCAATAATCATGTTATACAATATAAGACATGTATACATGATTTCTTGAAGTTTTTCCTCGCCTAAATAAGATGCTGGTTTTTTCAATACGAACCACCGTTTCTTCAGAGCTCCAAAAACACGCTCAACATCCTTCCTAGCTCTTTCTTGCGCTCTCTTGAATTTCTTTCTGTAAAGTCCCTAATTTTCCTGTGTATCAATCAGATCCGTTTGATGGTGCGGAATCTCAATCAAACGGATGATGCCAGATCACAATAAGAAGAGAAGGAGAAGAAGAATATTAAGAATCTTGATTGTATTGATGATATGAATGAAATTCCTTACAATAGATTCTTTCACACAATATGCTCTCTCTTCCTCTCTCTCTCTTGGCCGTACAATCTCTAGGGTTCATCAATCTGTTCCTCACACCCTGACACTTATATTTATACAAGGGGAACATGGGCTTGGTGGACATGGGCCGTAAATGGGTTTACGGCCGTAAACTCAACCGTAAACATGACCGTAAACTCCAAAAATATTACAGAAAAATACAATTGCCCAGAAAAGCAAAGTATAAACCATATTTTGACCCAACAATTTCCCCCTTGGTTTATAGCTTTCTTTTCTTAATTGACCCAATAAGCTCCCCCTAAAAAGTAGCTGGCACTTCTTGTTGATCTTCATTGGGAGATTGGCTTCAGCATTTATCTTCAAATTCTTCACAAGTTCAAGATGAACTTGATGAATCCTCAATGAATGACTTCATCTTGAGCACTTGAACTTTTCTTCAAGATTTGACTCTGAACGCACATTGGGTGAGGAGGCTTCACGTACCGATTCTTGAAAATTGGTGCTTTCAGCTTGAGAATCTTCAGCGAGAACTTCAGAGATAAATAATCTTCTGGATCACTTCAGCAGGTTTAAGATAACAGCAAACTGATTGAGGAGGCTTTAATGCAATCCATCACATAATCTTCAATTTTAGCTTCACCTTGCTTCTAGGGTTGAAAGATTGAATTTGAAAGAATAACCTTCATTTTTTGCTCCTTCGAATGAGAATTCTTCGATGCTCATGGACGAAACCTTGGCTCAGAAATCTTCAACACAAACTCCATGAGTCTTATCTATACCTGAAATCACTTTTCAAGACAAAACAAAACTAAAAGAAAACTTAGCACACAAATTAAAATAGAAAAAAAAAATATTTTTGGATTTTTGATTTTTCTGAACAAGAAATAAAACAGAAATAACACTATTTTGGATTTTTAATTTTTCTGATTTTTGATTTTTTTTCATTATTTTTAATTTTTAATTCTCCCCTAATATTTAAATTAGAAGAAACTATGACAAATTTAACAAAATAAAAATGATATCTAACTTTAAGAGTGATTTGGGATCAAAGTTTTTAGACAGCCTTATTTCACTTGTCGGTACCTTCTATCTTCACGTCTTTGTCTGGTCGATCGTCGGTATTGTTGTCCACTTAAACACGAAAAATTATGACTTATTTAGGACATACTATTTGTTACAAGACAGGTGAACTTAAGTTCCTAGATATTATATCTGATCCTAAGTTCCTAGATACTATATCTTAAGGACCATTCATCTAACGACGACCAGGGATATTGTTGTCCACCTAAATTGAGCAGTGAGATCTATAGACAATCTTTGAGTGTTCAGTTTTAATTCTACTGGAACGTGTTTCCCGCTTCCTGATATGCCCCAGCCATCAAGGACTTCCAGAGTACTCCTTACACCAGGTGAGCAGACAACCATTCAGAGAGAGGATAGATTCAGAATTCTATTACTTATTCTTTCAGAGGGGTTGAGAAGTAGAAGGTTGCATATGCTGTGTACCAGGTCGGATTAGAAGTCACGCAAAGGAGACAGCATATGGCTAACAGATGAGAGGAATTTCATATATATAGCCTGTAGAGAAATAGAGTTGCATATGTTGTGTACCAGGTCGGATTTGAAGTCACGCAAAGGAGACAACATATGACTAACAGACAGAAAGAAAGAAAACGATTTTCTACAGATCTAATTTATCGGAATTTATCAGTCGCCCCATCCAACCGGAATTAAGGACAAAATCCGCATATCGAGGAAAAGTGAATCCACAGTTCTAGATACGAGTTATTTAATGTGACCAGTAGATTCCCATGTATATCTCCCTGCTCAACCTATCCGAGCGTCATGACATCAGGTTAAACGAATCTAACTAGGTCAAAATTTGTCAAGTCCTTAAATTCATTAGGGTAAACTCTCCCTAGTCAAGTCCATTTAAAATCTTTCGTGCCTACCAGCGCATCGAGCACAGAGTGTAGACGATTCAACTTAGGTATGTTACGCCGATTCAGATTGCCCGCTATCACTTGCTAATTTCATTTCCCAAAACATCTCCTGCAAGCGCTTTTCATAACCAACATATTTTTTTGATTTTTTGATTTTCTAATGTTTTTGGATTTTTTAAAATTTTCTAAATTTTGATTTGTTTTTATTTCTCCCCCTAAATTTGTGCATAGGAGAAAAATGAAAGTAAATGCGCAAATTTAAACTATCCTAAAACAAAAATTAGTTTTTAAAGCAAATCAACTTAAGAAAAATTCAGGAGTATAAAGAAGAAAACGCAAACCGTAATTCACCGATTGAATCTGCATTCAGAAGGTCTAAGAACAGCAAGCATAATCTCAAAACAGATCCGAAAATTATTCATGTCATTAAGCACTAACCCCGTGTGATCCCTTCTTTTCTTCCCTTCTTTCCTTTCCCGCAAATGACACAATCTCTCGAACAAAGTTATGAGTGTTGTATATTTGAGAGATGTCCCCTATCATATGCCAGCAACAACCACTACCAACAAACCGAAGTATGATGATATGCCTCCATAGCTGCTCCGACACAGAGCGGGATTAATTGGTCTTTGGAACCCAGTCCATTTTGAAACTGGGTCGACTTTTGTCATCAATGCAGGGTACTCTCTCCGATGACATACCTGCTTATCATAAACAGAAGACGATGAAATATTAGAGTCATTAGAAGATTTGGGAGTTTTCACCTTTGGTACCCATCTATATTCGGGTTTAACCCATTTCTTGTTCGATCCGATGAGTGCCTCGACACTTGCTTTGGAACTTGAAGCCGATCTTCGAGATGACTTTGACTTAGCCGGTCTTTGTTTCACTAGAGCATCTCTTGGATTGGGCTTCTTGGCCGACACTCCCTTCTTGCCCTTGGCATTCAGATTCTTGTCCTTGTGGGTTTGATTATTTGCCTTCTGCGCATTCCAGTCACCATTGTCTGAACGTGACCTGAAAGGGTTTCTTTTGAAGTATCTCCCACTTGGCGCGTTTTTCCATCCTTGTGCGTTGTAGGGGACGTAAGCGCGATTTGGATAGTTTTGGGCAATGTGTCCAGGTGTTCCATAGTGAAAACAAGTCTTTTTCTTCACTGTGAAGTTATTTCTTCCTGCCCCTGGTGGCGTATCTTTGCCTTGTCTCTTGCTTTTCCCACACGCACAGTTGCAACATGCACTCTATTTAGCTTGAAATGGTGGCCTATATTTACCAACGGCAGGTTCATTAGAAGCAATAGATTTAGAGTTCAAGGGGTCGTTTGTTTGTTCAGAAGAACTCTCCTTGTTCTCATCCTCTGTTACTTTGCCTGCACAAGAAGTAGCATCATTAGTATCTTCAATATTAATAACTCCTCCTGACACAAATCCAGCTCGTTCTCCATATCGAAGATGTGCCTCCCTGTCAATTTCTTTCTGTGTCATTGGGATGGATGTGTAGTTATGATTGAAAGGTGGAGGAACACTATCATACCCTAGACCCTTGTTTTGATTTTCTTTGAATTTTAATTGGGTTTCATATAAGGACTCGACTGTTTGACTCGACGCAGTATAATTTTTGAAACTGACATCTGTTTTTCCACACTTAATTTTTAAAGCATCAAGTTCTTCAGTTACAACAACAAGTTGTCTCTTAATATAATCATAATTTTCACACTTGTTGCTATACTCTTCCTGAAGTTTCCTAAAGTCCTTGGTTTTTGCTTCTAATTCAGCCTTCAGGGGTTTCTGTCCTTTCCTGAGTTGATATCCTTCATATCTCAGGTCCTCAACTTCTCTTTTAAATAATTGTTCCCGAAGAAATTTAATCGTGGCTTCACAAGCTGGAGTACATGTAACTTCAGTGACCGAAATGTTTTCAGAACTCATTGTTTCTCTACACTTCAAAGCATCAAGTTCTTAAATTACATTAGCAAGACTAAGATGATTGAGATCTTTTGTCTTCTTGATGATGGCCACTTTCATATCCTACGATTTCGGAAGTGAATTTAGCAGCTTTTTGTTTATCTCGGACTTAATCAAGAAGATCCCGACTATATTCATCTCAGTAGTGAGTGTAGTAAATCGCTGCAACTGAGTTTCAAGGGTTTCTCCAGGGATATAATAAAAAATGTTGAAATTTTGTCTTAACATATCCTGACGACTCTCTTTCATGTTTTCAACTCCCTCTTAGACCTTAAAATCAATTAAAAAGCACAACTAGAAGCCAAAATCAAACTTAAAAGTCAAACCCCTTGATTATAAACCTCAAAAGTCAACCTTAAAAGTCAAATTTAAAAAAAAAGTTAAACTCAAAAGTCAAACTTGAAAAAGTCAAACTTAAAAGTAAAACCGAAAAGCTAAATTTGAAATTTTAAATGTCAAACGAGAAAGTCAAAGTTTAAAGTCAAAGGTCAAACTTGGAAGTCAAAGTTAAAATTTAAGGTCAAAAGTTAAAAAATAAAAGTAAAAAATTAAAATAATTTTATTTATTAATTTTAATTTAATTTTTTTTTATTTATCTATTATTATTATTATATTTTATATTTTATATTTTTTATTTTGGATGAAAAAGGAATTTAAAATTAAAAAAAAAATAATTTTGGGCTAAAAATGACAATTTTGCGAAACTTGGAACCGAAGAGGAGTATTTTTGAATTACGTTTCGAAGGTTTATTCCATCTAGTAATCGAGATCAGCTGGTAAGGCGCCTGGTTGAGTGTATGGGAGATCCGTGTTTGATCCTTGCAGCCCCGAAAATCGCAACTCTTTTTTTTTAAGTATAGGTCGTGAATAAGAGGACTGTTAAGCTGATCGTAAACTCCGAGGCCGCAAGCTCGGACCGTGAACAGTTTCCGGCCGTAAACTTCAAAACCCTAGCCGCCGGCCGCAAACTCCTTGATGATTACAACAAAAAACAACGATTTTTTGACTTTGAAGCTCCAAAACTCGATCAAAAACCTTTTTTTATGAAAAACACGAAGAACAAACCCCCCTTATTTTTCAGAGATCTATCAAAAAACACAAGAATATTTCGAAAATAAGATCAAATAATGCTCCAAATCTGACAAAATTGACTGATACAACTTGGCTCTGATACCAATTGTAAGGTCCAAAAACGGATCTTACCAGAGATCAAAAGCAAACACAATCACACAAAGCAAATAGAAAACATAGAGAAATAACAAACCAAGCTTGCATACGTTTTATAGCTATAAACGTCTGATACAACTCGGTGGAAACCGTGAACACAAAAGGCATCAACAACCAAAATCGTCTGACAAACCCACTATATATACACCTCAAGACCGTGAAGAGTTTACGACCGTAAGGTGTTTACGGCCGTAAACTCTTTTACAGCCGTAAACTATAGTTAAGGCTAATTACCAGCACGTCCCTATCATTAAACTGCAAAACCTAGACCAAACCACAAAACTAAGCCCTTCACTTTCGTCTAGAACCATGTGGAGCTGTAAAACGATTTAACAAACACAACATACTCAGGATAGATTCCATCGACCAGATAATAACCATACTTATATGGCGTTCCACGCACTTGAAAAGAAGAATCTGGTGCAGATCCATCGTATATGTTGTTAAATATTGGTGAATGATTAAGAACGTTGATGTCGTTAATCGAACCAGGAGAACCAAAAAAAGCATGCCAAATCCACATATCTTGTGATGCAACTGCTTCAAGTATGACCGTTGGGTGACCATGATCACATCGGGTAAATTGCCCATGATATGCTGTAGGGCAATTTTCCCATGCCCAATGGAGACAATCTAAGCTTCCTAGCATTCCAGGAAACCCATGCACACTAGCATGATGAGCTTACATTTGCAGGATGTCATTACGTGTAGGCTTACGTAAATATTTTGGACCATAAAACTGAATCACAATTTTGCAGAAAAAATGGAGACTATCTCGTGCGATCCTAGGAGACATCCTAAAATTTTCGTCTAACGCATCAGGAGAAATGCCATATGCTAACTGACGAAGTGCGGCCGTGCATTTTTGTAAGGGAGTGAAACCGGGTGTACCTCTAGCATCGTAGCGTTGTTGGAAAAAACTACACTCCCTCGTTACATCTTCAACTATACGTTCGAATAAACCTTTGAGCATTCTGAAGCGCCTACGAAAATAATACCCTTGATAAGTGGCATTCTCTGCAAAATAGTCTTGCACCAAACGTTGGTTGGCTTCTCCACGGTTTCTGCAAATATATCTTCATGTTCTCCGTTGAGAACTTGCACCTGCGTTGTTACATACAACGTTGTATGTTTGTTCCGCCATTTGAACACACGCAATAGCGGTATCAAAAATAGTCTGAAATTCTTCAGAAGATGATATTTTTGAGAGAGTGTTGATTTTTTAAAAAAAAAATTGAGAGAGAGAAGAGATTTTGTTGTGAAAAAAATGAAGTTAGATATGTATATATAAGAAAGAAAAAGCAAAAAAAAAAAAAAGAAAAAAATTAAATACCCAACAACTGGTCAATCCTCCCATTTTCCCATCCACCAATCAGAAAACGCGGCACTTAAGGACCGCACTGCGGCCAAGACCGCACCAGACCGTGGTCTGGGGGCAGTGTTCTTGGTTGACGTGGCACAAACTGCGGTCTGGGACCGCACCCACACCCTTCAGCCTTACATGAGCACGACACGTTTAATCAACGGTTCAAAAAATATCAATCTGAAGATGACATTCATAAATCTTTCTAACCTGTCACGACCAACCCGCTTAACCTCTTTGACCCGTTTAACTCATTTAACTAGTTTGACCTGTTTAACTAGATAGCTTTAACCAATTTAACTAGTCTAACATTACACAAATTCATAAAGAAAAAAATCACTAGAAACCCGTTTATTTTGTCAAAACCATAACAAAATAGTTCAAGTAAACCACTAAAAACCAGGTTTTATAAAAATAAATTTTAACTCTCCTTTAAATAAATTAAGAAAAGTGGATGGCTTCTTTACTTACTAAATTGGAAAAATATTAAAAAAAAACAACGAATTTTGAGTTTTGGTTTAAAAAGTCTTTGATGTTTTTAAGGGCATAAAATCCATTTTTCCGTGTTAAAAAAGTCATTTATCATATAATTGAAAAGGGTCATCCGGTAAACATTTGCCTGGTGAGAATGATATATTGCCACAACATTTAAAATTGGTCCACATGTGTTGCAATAATGTCCAAATGGACTCTCTCTCTCTCTCTCTTTATGTGTGTGTGTGTAACATCAGCATCACGATGTATATATATATATATATATATATATATATATATATATATATATATATATATGCCACGACGTGGTGATGGCATCACCATGATGTGGCCATTTGATTGATGATCGTGTGTATTAATTCGGTGCCACGTCGTGACACTAAGTGACCACACTGTGACGACCATTTGGGCCAAACCCTAATCCCCGAACTTTAAGCCCTATTTAAAGGAAGTTAAGGCTAGGGTTTCCTCCACCCTTAGCCTCTATCACCTTCAAACGAATCCATTGCAAACCCTAATCCTCTTGGAAGCTTTTGTGCTCACTTTTGCAAGTTCTTGGTGGTTTTGAAGGAAGAAGAAAAAGAAGAGTTAGTGCATTGATTGAGCAAGCAAACCTCCCCTTCACTTGCGTGTATCTTCTAGACCCTTTGTAGGTCCTAAAGTTTCTACTTTTTCTTGTATTTCTTCATATCTCTAGATTTTATGGCATATTATTGTCCCTTTGAGGTGGTTTGAGTGGATTAAAGATATAAAGCTTGCAACTTTATGGTTTCTCTATGTCCCAAGAGCATTATATCGCAGAGATCTAGGAAATGGTAGTGATTTGGAGTCTTTGCTTGAAGTTAGGTTTTTATTGCATCTTTGACCTAAATATGGGAAGGACATGCATGGGGTATGCATGTCCATAAAGTTATATTTTTAGGGTTCAATAGGACCCCTAAAGTGTTTATGGAAGTTTTGGTTTGAATATTTCATGGATTAAATGCTTATTGGTCTAGCCCTATGCATTATGTTTCCTTTTTAGACTTTAGAATCTAGATTTAGACTTAAAGGGATGTCTTAAGGGATAAAGTTGGAAACTGTTTGGAAAGGATCAAATATGAGCTTTGGATAAACTTTATCCATTAAGACTTTGGAAAGGATCAAATATGAGCTTTGGATCTCTTGAAATCAGAAGAAAATGTTTTAAGCTCGTTTGAGTTGTTCAGACCAGTCCATACAATGAGGCCTTAGGCTACCATTACGTGGCAACTAGGGAGTCATCAACTATTTTGTCACTTTGTGCCCACGACGTGGAGGACTATTGTTGGTAATTTTGACCTTAGTTTTGACCGTTGACCTTAAGGGTTGACTTTTGACTCGTTGACTTTTAGTCAAATTCTAGTTTTAGAAAGTTGGCCTAAGTATTTATCTTGTATGGCAATATAGGTGGTGTTTCACACCTGTCTCCTGTTTTACGAGCCGTTGACTTTTGACTGCATTAGCGAGACGAGTCTTAACATTTTTACTTATGGGTCGAAGGCACCAATATCGACCCACTGAATTGTGTTATGTAGAATGCTAGCTGTCTTTGTGACTTTTGCATGTATGATTAGATTGAAATATACCCCAGGGCTGGGCCCTAGTGTTGGGCCCATGATTGTATGTTTGGGTTGAAATAAACCCCAGGGATGGGCCAATTATTGCATGTTCAGGTTGAAACTTACCCCAGCGTTGGGCCCATGATTGTATGATGGGTTGGAATATACCCTAGGGATGGGCCCAACTGTATGTATGGTAGTGGTATTTTGGGAAACTCACTAAGATTTGTGCTTACAGTTTTATGTTTATGGTTTCAGGTACTTTCGGTACGAAAGGGAAGGGTCCGGCATGATTGCATAGCATCCCCCTTATCTTTCCCCAACGATTCCTATTTTACTCTGATGATTGTGATACACTGTTTTGTTATGGATTTTGTGACACTGATTATATGGATTGATAATTTTTAAACTGAAACATTTTACCTCTGTTTCTGGGATGTTATAAGTTGGTATCAGAGCCTTGGTTTGAGTGATTTGGGCACACTTTCTGGTGTATCAGAACTTAAATTGAGTAATTGATAATCTTTTCAAAAGAAAAATAAATTTTCTAAAAATATTTTTACAAAGAAAAAGGGGGTGTGATGTGTGCAATCAACCCAGCTCAAGTAAGTGTTTCCCAAAATACCCATACCCATGTGTTATGATTAGTATACCTGATATGTGAATTACATGAACACAAATCCTCGTTTGTTTATTTAAACGAACAAACATGAACAATAGGTTCATATAGCCCTAGAATGATTAGTTTAGCCTTATTTTGTGTTCCTTTTTTGATTGTGGACTTAAGGTAGAATCATTATTCAACAGTTTATGTGATCCCATTTTGTGTACAATTTGCATGCATAAGCATTGACGAAGCTTGAAGTTTTGATTTTTTTTGTTGGGGGGGGGGGGGGGAATAGAATATGTATAAAAATTGGAGAATAGGGGGGAGTCAAATTTTATAGTTTCAGGCCTAATATGTAGTTTTTTTTAACAATTATGGACTAATTATAAAAAATAGGGGGGGGGGGGGGGGGGGACAGCGCCTCTAGGCCCTATATAAGCTTTGTCCCTGTGCATAAGGCAACCTGAAATGTTGGTTGAGATTCTTGGTATTATAGAGGCGGATGAGTTAAGAATTCCTAGGAGAGCTTAGGAAATGCCATAGTAGGATATGTATGTTGTTTAGCATAGGGATTGTGTGTATGGATTTAGTAGGGTGACTTAGAGGATTCAATATGGTTCTTGAGGATAATACAGATAAGTGTGGAAGGTAGTATTGGGCCTATACTATTGACAACACAAGATTTGTACTCAAACCAAGGATGGTCTCAGAGATTCTAAGGGGCCTATAGAGTGGAAGTTCCCTCGAGTTTATGTTGATCGTTTGTATGTTTTATTTTAGATGGGTATCGTGACCGCTCGAGGAGGAGCTTCTGGATCTGGTTCAGGTTCAGGTGTCAAACCGATGTATGAACGGTTACGATGAGTTTATCACATTAGAGATTACTCACGGTATCATGTAGGCCACCATTGTGATTTTTGGTACCATCAAGGAGGGGATTATGGAGCTTTTGGATGAGCGACTCGGGGCCTTTCGGGCAAAGATTGTCGCGGGACAGTTTGGAGCACAGACTCCCTACTCCCGAGAGTTCAAGGCTTGTAGAGATCCGGAGTTGGAGATGCAACAACTAGTGAGGGAGTTTCATGACCTTCTCTAGACTACTGAGACTGTGGTGGAGATCACCACCAAGTTCTGAGAGAGGGCTCTATTGGTTCCATAGTATGTTGCGGATGAGGAGATCAAGAAAATGAGATACCATGATATGTTTTGGGACGATATCAGAGATTTTGTGAGCTTTTAGGGGTGCAAGACCATGAATGAGATGATTGCGAGAGCCTAAGAATGGGAGATCGAGTTAGAGCTTCGGACGAAGGAAAAGCCGGAGTAGGTACAGATGGCAGTGGGCTAGGAAAGAGACCCAAGACTTGTCATTCACACACTAGAGGCTAGCAGGGTCAGAGCCATTGCGGAAAGTGCGGCAAGTCGCATGGGGGCATGTCAAGGGACGGGGTCGGGTTGTTTTAGATAAGGGAAGACTTTTCATATATGCCACACCCCCAAACCGGAACGGCAGAAACGTTCGAGGGCGGAGGACGTCATGTTTAGTATCACAAGACATGTATCATAGTAATCAAAGTGATAAAAAACCATTTCATTAGAAAGAAAATGTTTACAAAGCATATGTGGTTTACATAACATAGACAAAAATAAATAACAAAACAAGACATGAAGCTATACTGCTCCATCTTCTGAATCCCAGTGCGCGTACCTGTCTAATAGTTACCTGAGAATATAAGTTATTTTGAAAGAGTAGATCAACATTTAAGCTGGTGAGTTCATAAGATTTTAGTGATGTAAGTAAGTTGTAAGTTCTTTTTAGAAAAGTTCGCCTGTTCCTCCAGAAAATCCTATATTTCCTGCTTTGATGAAAGATAAGTAAAAATGACTCTACAATCCTTTTTATGAGTACTAAATGGATACAAGTTATATAAAACCCAGAGTAAACAAACAATCAGTTGTGTGAATCTGCCCTAATCCCACAACCAAACAAGGAACAGGAAATGAGGCGGAAGTCACACATCCCATTGGTTGTTAGATCATCGTTGTATATAACCCTGGTGTATTCACTTGGTACTCACGAAGTTAATTGCAATAGTTCCTCTATATTTGATGAAAACCTTCATTAAGAAAACCATTATTTCTTTTAGCAAAAATGGTAACCACAGTGGTTCCTTCTATCTCTTAGTTTATACTAGCTATATATAATCTAATATCGAACAGATAGTTAATTGTGTGAATCTGCCCTAAGCCCACAACCAAACAAGGAATAGGAAATGAGGCGGAAGGCACACATCTAACTATCTATCAGGTATTAATTATATATAACCTTGATGTATAAAATAAGGTATTATAGAATTAACCGCCTAAGGTCCTTTAAGTTATGTTGGTTTAATAAAATGGATTAAACCCTTTACTGATAAGTTTCTAGTTTTGTCTACCAAATGTTCTATTTGAAAAGTCTGTTTTGCACTAGAAAATGATGTATTTAGTTTGTATACCATGACCTGATCCATACCTTGTACTCTTTATGATTACTTGGAGTATATGGAATATATATATAACTAAGATCGGATAGATAATAGACTGGGTGCATCTGCTCTAAGCCCATAACCAAACAAGGAACAGGAAATGAAGCGGAAAGCACACATCCTACTATCTGTCGGACCCGATTAATACATATCCCTGATGTATAATCTAAGGAATCATAAAGCTAGCATTGTAGGCCCCATTTTCCGAGTGAATGTGTTGAGAGAAAAACTTTGAGACACACTTGAACAAACGTTAGAACAAGTATATTGCGGAATAGTTAATCTCGAAGGATCTAAAAGCTTAACAATAATATTTAGAGTTAGATGGTTAGAGAGTTAGTTGCGGAAAAGTAAAGAAATGGAAATGACAAATACCAACTAAGACCAATTGGTAAGTTGTGATGTCTTACTCTTGCACATTTGAAATTGGTAAGTTGTGATGTCTTGGAAAAGACAAATACCAACTAAGACCAATTGTGTGTAGTGTTTATCTTGATAAGAAACCGCACTAACTCTTGAATATTTTTTGTCAAGAAATGTTTTTTGTGACATCCCCAAAATCTCGGCCAGAAAAGACCGGTTTCATTTATGATTTTTAAACATTTTCAGAGTAAATTCTTTTAATTTAAAAGAGTTACGGAATTTGTTCCCAAAAACAAAACATGATAAAATAGATATTTTATCAAAACATTTCATAAAGAAATATAATTTCATTTCATAATCAAAATCGGGATGTCATGTTCCGATACATACCATAAAGCATAAACGATATCATTACAAGTCATTCAACAAATATATACATATACAGACTTGTAAACAAAACAAGTTGATGATTCATCCATCTTTATGCTCTTGCGCCACTTCCTGTAATACAAATAAACTGAGTGGGTCAGGCTTGGGAGCCTGGTGAGCATGTAGGGTTTTCAACCCACAATAAATAATTATATTAATTCAACAATCAACAATAAATCGATTACCCATTCCCGTTATCCTCACTTTACGTCCCTAAAACAACATCTATTATAAGGAACTTAATTTAGGATTTTCATCGGGACGGACATTAATGCAAAGGGGCTTCCTTAGCAATAAATATCCTAAAGGTAACAATGTAGGGGATAGAGTACACCGGTGAACACGTCGTTCACAACACCTACAGGTTATGAGCCTACTAGTGTTCCACAGGACTGTCTAGAATAGTCCGTGGTCGTCATCCATACTCTGTTGAATGACTAGAATAACACCAACAACATCGAGGCCTCTCATCTGTTTATTACACACCAACTATCTAACCATGTTCTACCCAACATATTAGTAGATAAAAATATACATTTTTATACATAGTTTAAAACCTGTATAGCATGCTTGATCAATATATTTTTCCACATAACAGATGAGGCACACACACATAACACGTATTTCATAGAGAATAAATCAGATCTATGAGATAGAAGAAAGTGAATATACATTCACACATATAATCAACAAAGTATACACGTAACACGTATTTCATATAAAATACTTCATAATAATGTGTTAGAAGAAAATGACTACACACTTACTTGATCAGAAGATGATCCGGCAGAACTACGGCTTGCAGAAGTAGTGTTTCTCCGTAGATCTGGAAGATCTTCACAAAAATCGGGCTCGTGGCGGGCAGGGTTTTGGCTCGGAAATCTCACTTCTCGGGATTCTCGGGGCTTCGGAACTTGCTTCTGAGCTTGGGAATGATACCGGGGCTTCAGGATATGATTGGCACGCAAATCGAGGCAAAACTAGAGAGAAGAAAGAGTTTGAACAAGAGAAAATGGCTGATCTCGGTTTCTATTTATAGGCTGCTGGGTCTGGGATTACGCTGGACGTAATTTCAATTTACGTTGGGCGTACTCAGTACGTTGGGCGTAATTAGGTTACGCTGGGCGTACTTTGACGTCATTGTATGCATCATTTGGTGGCACTCGAGTATTGGTCAGACAAGTTTCACCCCTCTGAGTACGCTGGGCGTACTCAAATTACGCTTGGCGTAATTTGACTCGTCAAACTTCTAAACTGCGTAACTTTCGCATACGAGCTCCGTTTTCGACGTTCTTTATATCCACGCGTAGGTCAGACCATACTCTACAACTTTCATTAGACTCCGTCGGCTAATTTTGACTTTTATTATTATTATTTATTTTTAGAAGGCCGGGACAGAAAAACTTCGTTATAAATTCATAACTTCTTCGTCCGACATCCGTTATCGCCTAACTTTTCATCGTTTTGCTACTAACAACGAGATCTTCGATTCTCGTTTAGATTGTTTCGGCTAAAAACCGCTCGATCTCAAATCGAGTATTCGGGATGGATACTGCCAAGTCGAAACTTCAGAAAATCATAACTTCCTCATACGAAGTCAGATTTGGGCGTTCTATATATATTCAGAAACCTCGTTTCGGCCACCACAACTTTATGCAAAGATATCGACTTTATCTAATATTTCATTTTGACACTTATTTTTTATTCTTAATTCAATTAAATTATAATAATTAAGAAAACACACACATAATTCACATAATTCACAAATAATACATTTTTATTATTTCAAATTGGGTTACAAAGGTTAACCTAGACTATTACATTGCTAAAGATGGCAAGCCCAGAAACACGGGCGTTACATTTTTTTGACAAGAGAATATTATATGTCAAATAGGTCAGTGGGAGTCTAAATAATATTGAATAGGTTCAAGAACTAATCAAGAGTAAACCTATTAGACACTAGCACACGACTTGAAGTTTATAACCTATCGTGTTGACATATTCTTGTTTATGTGCCATTCCAGTTTAGTTAACTATGCATGTGAGTTTTATGAGTTCTCAATGGGTTGCATAGGGGCAAGGCACCCTGATCAATGGAAAGTACATTGATAGGTAGGGGTGAGCTGCTTAATAACTTGGAAGAAATAGTGGGACCCTTGATGGCAAGAAATTAAGAATGAACAAGTTCCGTCCATAAGAGTTTGGATTTGTCTTAAACCTTGTCTTACGATTATGGTTATGAAAAATTCACATGGATAGGAACATATACACCATAAAATCTAAGTGTCATAAGGTTTCTCTCCTTCATGAAAATGATTGTGAGGAAACGCTTTCACTAAGAGAGATTTTAAGGAGATAACAATTGTGATATTTGCATTCTCAAATTCGATTATGATTATGACATCCCTCTTCATAGTTCGAATTGTGAGATTTGGCAATTAGTTTAAACATTTAAGACGTATTGTTATAAGTTTTGAATTAGTTTAGACATTCATATGAGCTATCTAAGGAAAAGTGTATGAGTTTGAGAAGCTTAGATAAAGGCTTATCTAAGCATGTCGTATTAGAAATATGAACTTTGAAAGTCCATAAGTATTGATTTCCAGAAGTCCAACTGTTTTCTGAATATGTGTCAAAGCTAGTGGGAGCATAAATGTTATGCTGGTATGGATATAATTATCATGTTAGTGGGAGCATGATTATTATTTTAAGTGTTACAAGTTAGAAATATTAATTATAGAAAACAAAAGTTTCACTTTGCAAAGTTGCAGGGGTTGAAAAGTTGGTTTGCTATATTAAGGGAGAGAATATTATACTTCATTTCAAATATAAAAGCTTAGTTTAAGAAATTTTAATTGAATTTAGTCAAAAGACATATATGAATGTTATGTTGAAAAGGTTTAACATATTGGCATTCTATATGGCAATATTATAGCAAGAAACTAGTAAAGTATCACGTTTTCATTATGAATCGTGTCCCATACACTTCAGGTATAGGATCGATTGCATATGCTGTAATATTCGTTCGTTCTGATTTTCCAAAATGCCTAGGGTATTAAGAGGGAAAAAGGACTAGAACCGGAAATGACTAAAATTAACTAAACAACTGTCAAGGATAATCTAAGGTTTGCCAATGATTGGTCACTTATGGGCAGTTGGAAGTATAGTAATGGATGGACCATATCGACATTATTATGAATAGATAGGATTCTATTTAGAATGAGTTGTCATATGGCAAATATGGAAATGTTTCCATAAATGGGAGTTAGATATCAAGAATCTATGTCTAGATTATAAAATTTTATGCAAGAAGGATGTTGAAAGGAATGTACTTTGAATGTGAGACTTCATAGAGCACTTTGTAATATCATTGGCAAAGTCTTGGTGGCTTTGGTGCTGTGACATTACGAAAGGTTCGTTGCATAAAATGTTAGAATCTAACATATTCTAATAGTGGGAAGAATTTGGTATTCTTACACTTATGATAAGGATTGGGAATTATGCAATGAGCATCATTGGAAATGTTTTCATTTTATCTATTTCACAAAGTAAGGATCATAGGAAAACAGAGTGTGCATGCTTGGAGCATGGGACAACTGTTGTTATAATTCAAGTAAAAAGTTGATTATCCAAAACATTATACAATGAATAATGAGTAATCAATATGGTGATTAAATAAAGGTGTTTTCTTTATACTCAAAAGTTTGGGGCCGTATAGGATTAGTATTATTCTTGTGTTTCACTTTGCATGTTTTGACTTCCTGAATAATAAGATTATTCAAACCATCCATAGTCGCTCATACTTTGGAAGTAGGTATGAAAGAAGACTGTCCTGAATTGGCTTGTAGATTGTCTAAAGTGTATTAGACACAACAAAAGTCCGCTGTAAAGTTCATGAGTACTTATGAAATAAGATTTGAGTATTGGATTAAACCCACGCTCACTTGAATCACTTCATGGATTTTATCACGAGTAATTAGTGAGACGGTAATATCTTATATTATTGAAACCAAGACGTGTAAGTTGTAGTTTGCAAGTCGGTTGCACATTGATAATATGTAAACGCACCAGTAACTTATTGTTATAAAACATATTGTTGTGTGTGATTTGATAAGTAAGTATAAGCGAACATTTGAGTCGAGGTTTATCTGTTCCTTTTACCCAAAGTGGGATAAAAGCGATATCTGTGGGCCCCTCAATGATTTAATGATGACACCACAAAGTGCTTGGCCAAGCCAGGACTGATTTGATTTGTTCAAATAGTCAGTCGTCATAAATCGGAAATCGGGAAACAACATATAGATAGAGAGAATGATTATAATCCATGTCTCAGTCTATACGATATCCAGAATGGAGGAATATACGGTCCCTTATCTAAAGGATGTGTTACCGATAAGATCAGACTTGACAGTGGCTTTTGAAAGCTACGATTGCTGATTAGGTTCTGAAGTCGTACTTGCAAAATAGTTATTAGGCTTATCCAAGTGGGAGACTGTTGGATTAGATGTCTAAGCCCATAACTATTTTGGTATGTACTTGACCCGATTATGAGCATGGTCCTTTTGTGTTGCCTTCACCATTGCAACTGATATGATGAATTAAGGAGAAAGAGGATTAGTTATGATTTATTAATATATTATAAGAATAATATATTAAAAGAGAAATCATATTGTTTAATTAATATTGATCAAGAATTAATTTAGAATTAATTTTGCGGTCAAAAGAGATTAATTAAATAAAGGGGATTAATACTATAATTATAAGATAGTTACAAAGTTGGGCTTAGGATCCATAAGGAAGCAATAGACGAATTTTATATGGGTGTCCATATAGAAATCATCCAAGGGGGCTTCTAGAAGGATCTTTGGGCTGCTTAAGGACTAAACAACTGGATTAGGGTTTCCAAGTTGAAAACCCTAGAAGCCTCAACTATATAAGGACCCTTAAGGCTCCAAAAAACGTGGCTAAGCACTCTTAGAAGGTCTTGGACGTTTTTGTGCCTCCTCCTCCCTCTCTCATTGTTCATCTTGTTGCTTATGGTGTTTGTGACTCCATTAGAGGTGCAACATTTGAGGCACTAAGCTTTCAAGAGTCAAGGACTTTGTGGTTTGTGATTGTTATTGCTACATAACAATCAAGGTAAGATCTAAACCCTAATTACATGTTGATTTCGATTATAGTATGCTAGATCTAGGGTTTATGAGCTTTAGATGATTATTTCATGTACAACTAGATAAACTAGATCCAAAGTTTAGGGTTTGCATGTGCACCATAGGATTGATGTAATGCTCAAAACCCATCATAAACCTCTTGACAACTTAATATGCTCGAAGTCCCAAATAAAATGTGATGAAAAACCTAACTTCTCAAACTCATGAGATCTAACCAAATAAAGGGGAAAGATTCAAGCTTTTTACCTTCCTCTTGAAGCTCTGGACGAAATGGCTTGAACCCCACCAACTCCTTCTTGTTCCTTACTGAACAAACCCCTCCTCCTCCTCAAAGATGCACTAAAATCCTTCAAGGTTAGTTTGGAGACTCTCTTAGCTCACTATACTCGTTTAGGGTTTCACACAGAAAGGTTAGGAAAATGGGGGCACAAGTTCCCTTATATAGGCCCCAGCCCCGGGAAATTAGGGTTTCACAATACAACACAAACTCGGCGAGTCAGCTCTCTGACTCATCGAATCCATTCATTAATCCCACGTGGTCAACATTACTCTACTCGACGAATTGGACTCACAAATCGTCGAGTCACTCAATAAACCTCAACATTAAACACATGAAATAATATACTTGGGAGTCCAGATGTTAGACCAACACAAGTATCTCGTCATCATTGTCCACCACCAACTCAGTAGGTATAACTTTCTGCAATTTCACAAACATGTGGTGAGCATTCTGAAATACAGAGGACTCTAGAAAGTAATGAATGAACTAATTAGGGAAATAAGTAATTACATGGTCGTTGAATTTTGTGAAAGAGGATTCAGTCATCCCAAATAAGTAATTAATCGATTGACAAATTAGGGTAATAAAACTTCCATCATTCATCTTTCTTGACAACATATTTTGAGTAACACCTTACCAATTTAGAAGTAACATCTGAGTAACATCACTTTTCTTTTACATTTCTCACGGCTACCCCTGGCTCCTAATTAGTTCCACCAATTCCAACAAAGAATCAATTGAAGATATGATGAAGCATCACAAACAACTTAGACGTGATCTAAAATTGTTAAGTACCCGATTTGAAATCATTGAGTGTGTGCTTCCTTCAGTCTCTCATCTCTAAGCTACATGCATATTGAAATAGAATTGGGGAGGAAAGCAAGAAACTCTAAGTTTCTTTGTTTGAAATCTTGTTGGGTCCTTCGGTATCAACTGCCTTTTTTGCTCTCACCTACTTCTCCGCTGAATCACCAAAGCAGTTCTGTTAGCAGTTCAAGAGAACAAAAAACGTCTCCAAAAGTCATATGTAACGGAAGAAGCAGGTAGAGAAAGAAAACCTAATCGAAGAAAGAAATAGACCCAGAAAATGAATTGAGCCTATAATTTGTAAAATCAAAAAATACATGTATCCTAGCTGAGTTGTTGCGTCGGAGATTCCACAGAGACGGAGATATCGGACCAGAGAGGCTGTGGGGAGAATCTGATAACATTGAGAAAACATTGAGACAGTGGCGGTGGTCTGTACCACCGCCATCGAAGGCTGCCCTCTTCCTAAAGCCCTAAACTGAAAGCAACAGGTCCGGTCGACATAAGGATAGGACGACAGCCGCCAATTCGGTCCAGGTTTCACCTAACTCTATATTTTTTGAGAAAGTAGGTGACACTGGTGAAAGAGATGATTTGGAGGTCTGAGCAAAAATTTGTCTGGCATTCACAGCGATTGAAGAGAGATGGAGTGAACAGTGGAAGGATCGGGAAGTGATGTTCAAATCTATAGATCGGTGGATGATAGAATGGGAGGCAGTGGGGAACGTCGACAAAAGTTTCTATGTAAGTTGTCTGAGGATAGAAAAGAAGAAGCCGGTGAGAGATAGACGAATGAGAGTCGATCAGAAGTTGTGGAATAGTCAGCTTTGATGGAAGGATTTGAGAGAACCAATGCTTTTGTTGGGAGAATACAAGTGCTCGACACAAATCCAATCTCTATTGGTTTAGATCAGCGGTGGAAAAAACACGTATCCACCAAAAATATACAAAATGAAAAAATATGACCTCTAAAAGAAAAGACACAGAATTGTAAGCACACGTATAAACCGAGGACCAGTTTTGACAAATACCAAGGAACTTTACTGTTCCTAAGTTGATACATTTTTAATATATATATATATATATATATATATATATATATATATATATATTCACGAAAAAACTCAAATACAAAAGTTCATTGTATCTTTTACAATAATTTTCATGCTTCTTTTCATTAATGATTTTTGAATGTTGTATACTTTCAATCGGTTAAAACTCTCTAATTCAATACAAAAATTGAAAAGGCTAGCTTGTTCGTCACATTAAGGGGATGTTTGGGATTTTAATTTGAATCTAAAAAAGATTTATAGACAAAATTTATAGACAAAAAGAATACATGTTTTAAAGTGTATTTGCTTTTCACAATTCAAAAAGTGATAAAGAATTTAAAAAAAAAATAAAAATAATAACTTATTGAAAATTTCTTTTGAAGAGTTAACGGAAAGTCATTTTAAAAGTTATATTCATATTGCCAAAAAAATGTATTGACATTTTAGAAAACCAATAAATCAGTTAAGTTATTTTTAAATAAATCTCAAACATCCGTTAAAAATATGCTGTGAATAATTAAAAAAGTTCTCACTACGTTTTTTATATTTTAAGGAGTCAAAGTAGTAACAATATATACTAAAATTAGTAAAGTTCGTGTGGGCCACAGCCCAATAGTAACAAAGCATACAGCGTGGGCAACAAGTAACTAACATATCGTAATCAAATAGCTATTTTTCTCCCAAATGTCATGAAGGGCATGGGCATGTGATTTTCTTACATTTCTACTACACACAACCACCTTCCGCCACTCACTGATACTCTTCTTTCATCATTTCTCTCTCTCATACACACAGAAACACCATCGGACACATACTGAATTGCGTTCTTGGTAACGAACTTCTTTCCTTCTTTAGCTTCCAATGTAAACGTTGGATCCATTGAAAAAGAAATGGAAACTTTTAGAAAATTTGTTCGTGTTTTATCTTCCTCTAAAAAGTTTAAGAAATCGATCTTATAACAAATTTGTTCCCTCTTTTTGACTTTGTCTCTCAATGTGAATGTTTCATTTAATTAAAACCTGTTTCTTGTTTTCACGTGTTCTAGCTTTACGCCAAATTGTGTATTGATCTTTAAGTGTTTGTGATATTGCCTGAACGAGAACTCGACATTATACGATTTTGTTTTGTGTGTATCACAGGGCTTGTGAAGTGAAGATTCTGATTTTCTTTCTCTAAATTCAGGTGATGTGAACATTTTGTATGACACTTACGATCATAGTATACACAATCATCTTGGTGAATATACACCAAATCCATCAGATTTGATTTGATCGGTTTTCTTAAATATAACTAAGATCATATTAAATTGCCCCTGGCTGCTCTAGTTTTCTTTCATCAGGCACCAAAAACTAATGTTATTTTACTTATAATAAATTATTCAATTTAATAAAGCAGTCCAAGTTAATGGGAGATTCTTGGCATTTTCCTCTGTAAACTTGTTTCTAGATCCCTTCTTGTCTCTTGCCAAAAACCAGGGTGTCCAACTTTAGATCTAAACAATATCATTTCATACATCATATTGGAGCTACCATCAATTGATGAGCAAATCTATGCTCTCTACAAAATCTTGTCTTTTCTTTCAAAACATAATCTTTGTTTACAAACTCATTTTTCTTAACCCATTACATTTTTCAGATAAACTTAATGGCGCTAGCAAGGATTTCAAGAAACTGGAGACGATCATCAGGAACAAACACAAACTCTTCCATTATTCCTTTTCCCAACACTTCACACTCAACTTCAAATGCTAAAACAGTGAGCAGGATTTTATACCTACAAAGCCTAACCAAAGCAGATCATATGAATTTTGAAGGAAGAAGAACACATGGGATTGAAGGATATAGATTTGGTCATGCAATGCGGATTTCAGAAACTGAGAATTTTCACTATGCTAGTCTTGAACCAACTAAACCAGGGGACAAACCTAGAGTTGTGGTTCTTGGTACTGGTTGGGGAGCTTGTAGATTCCTTAAAGGAATTGATACTACAATATATGATATTGTTTGCATTTCACCTAGAAATCACATGGTTTTCACACCTTTACTTGCATCAACTTGTGTTGGAACTCTTGAACTCCGTTCTGTAACCGAGCCCGTGGGCCGTGTCCAGCCCGCTTTAGCTAAGCATCCGGGCTCCTACTTTTACCTTGCTTCTTGCACTGACATTGATACAAAAAAACATGAAGTAAGCATATTCATGTACAATTGAACACCACAATGATAGTGTTAGATATGTGGAGTCTTTATGTAATAGATATGAATGATTTGTTTTGTTTGTGTTCATGAATATAGGTGTATTGTGAGACGGATGATAATAATCATGGACTTGGTTATGAACCTTATCGATTCAAAGTTGCATATGATAAGCTTGTAATTGCTTCTGGAGCTGAGCCATTAACGTTTGGAATAAAGGGTGTGAAGGAGCATGCACATTTTCTTCGTGAAGTTAGTCATGCTCAAGAAATAAGGAAGAAGCTTCTTTTGAACTTGATGGTGTCTGAGAATCCTGGTAATTATAAGTTTACTACTCTTTATATGCAGTATTTGTAATTTTGTGTGAATTTTTATGGTTGATTTGTAATTACAAAGACTGAAATGAAAGTATTTATTTTTCAGGTGTATCTGAGGAAGAAAAGGAGCGAATGTTGCATTGTGTTGTTATTGGAGGAGGCCCAACTGGAGTAGAGTTTAGTGGTGAATTGAGTGATTTTATTGTGAGAGATGTTTTTCAACGTTATGCTCATGTCAAGAACTACGTTCGTGTCACACTTATTGAGGTTATAATTCATTGTTCTTTTTTCATATACGTGAATTAAGTTGTAAACCTGGTTTGATTTTTTTAAAATATGACTTGTGTTTTTGTAACAGGCAAATGAAATATTGTCGTCGTTTGATGTTGGGCTAAGGCAATATGCAATGAAACACTTAACAAAGGTAATTTATTTACGCAACATGATGAGTATTGACAACTACGAAATGCATGGGGCCCATATATATAAAATGGCTTAAACAAATTAAACTAAAAAGATGTTATGTAACAGTATGGTGTTCGACTTGTTCGAGGAGTTGTGAAAGAGGTGCAACCACAGAAACTGATTCTTAGTGATGGGAGTGTTGTGCCTTATGGGCTTCTGGTATGGTCGACAGGTGTGGGTCCCTCTCAGTTCATAAAATCACTACATCTTCCCAAATCTCCTGGTGGAAGGTATATATAGTTTTCATATCCATGCATTTTTCTGCATATATAATTAATATATGAAGAATGAAGCAGCTATATATTTTGAGAAATTAATGTGTTTAATTAATTGTGCAGGATTGGTGTGGATGAATGGTTGAGGGTTCCTTCTGTTGAAGATGTATTTGCACTTGGAGATTGTGCTGGTTTTCTTGAACACACAGGAAGGCAGGTTCTTCCTGCTCTAGCTCAGGTTTGCTTCATCTTTCACTTGAAAATGTTTTTTTTTTGAGTTGTAATTAAAAGCATGGTTTATTTGAATTAATATATATAACAGGTTGCTGAAAGAGAAGGGAAGTTTCTAGTGGAGCTGTTTAATAAAAAGATTGGAAAGCAAAATGCAGGAAGGGCTTATTCTGCAAAGGACATCGATCTTGGGGATCCTTTTGTTTATAAGCATCTTGGAAGCATGGCTTCTGTTGGGCGCTATAAGGCCCTAGTTGACCTAAGCCAGTCAAAGGTAATTTATTGGTCTTAATTTACAAACTCAGAAACGGACATGTAGATCTCTTTTTTTATAATTAATTGATCATTATCTGATGTTGTCTACAACAACAGGATGCTGGGGGAGTGTCAATGGCGGGGTTTGTGAGCTGGCTGATTTGGCGGTCTGCCTATCTGACACGTGTGTTGAGCTGGAGGAACAGGTTCTATGTTGCAATCAATTGGGCCACCACACTGGTGTTTGGAAGAGATAATACAAGAATATGATGATTGGTGGTTTGTTATTGTTAAGTTTAGGTTAGCTTAATTTAGGCTCATAAATTTTGCTACTGTTTCATAATTCCAAACTATCCAAAATTTTCATGATAATGATTCAGAAGATGACATACACCTATTGTAACCTTTTTGATACCTTTCTGGTGTCTAGGAGAGATAATACAAAAATATAAACATTTCCTCGTTGAACTTTTTTACTTATATGGAACATGCTACTTTAGTAGATATAATTATTAAAAAATTATTATTACAAGTTGTAATTTTGATCAGTTAAACTTTTTTGATTTATCGATTTGGGTTGTGTTTCATCTTTCAAAACAAAAACGTTGCTCAACAAGAAAAATAGGTTGAAGGACGTTCTAAACTAAAAGCTTAATGCATACAGCCTTGGAAATTTTGTTGAACCCCACACAATTCATATAGAATATCCAATTTAGTTACATAAACATCATTACATATTACAACATTCACACGAATAAAAAGCACAATTACTTTTTGACATTTTACAAGAAGCTAGCTAGAGATTCACATATCATTCTGTCCAAGTAATATCCAAATCTCCCCAGTTACTTTCGGATACCCCTAAGGCTTTCCACACTGCTTTGGAAGCATCAACAATATTATTAGGACAAGGTGGTTGATAGTCATGTATGGCATCACACCCCATAGTAGAATCGCACTCATCCACAACCATAGCCTTCACACTCCTCCCGTTTCCATTAATGGTAATATACTTGTGGCACCTGTCCCCTCCTTTATACCATCCGGTTGACAATGCCACAACGGGTGTGTCATCGGAGTGGTACTTTTTGTCACACTCTGATGGACCACCCCCATCACCTCCTTTTTGGAAACTGTTTAATGTGAGTGTTGCTTTTGTCTCACTTGTCACCGGAGCTGAGCATGTGTACGTGGTGTAAAACTTACCTTGAACACAACAATCCGAGTCATTCTCACGGTTGCATTTTCCATGAGGTGGTTTTTTTCCCCTGATACCACCGCTTGGTTTGCAAGTCTCCGCATTCAATATCTCTAATGAAGTTGCTGCTAGGAGAGCCATTACCAAAAGAAAACAGAAGCTCTTCATTCTCTCCTTCGGTTTGTGAGTATTACTTCTTACAATGGTAATGTGGGATGAATAACAAGTCACATGGATTAAGTTTTATATAGAGTTTGGCTCAACAACAAGCCTATTTAGTAGTCAAAGTTTTTTTCTTATGAATTGACAAGATGTTCTTCTACGGCAGTAGCATATAGATGATACCTTAGACATTCAATTTCCCTTTCATTTTCATAATATAAAATAATTGTAGATGACGTTTCAGCTGATTTGACCAATATAATACAAAATTCTCCGCTATGGTTTTGTGCATAATTTTGTCCCTGTACGCATTATCAACAGCTTATCAACAGCTTCGTATTTTTACCAATCTTTGCGATGTATTTTTCTTGTATAGCTCACAAATGAGTATCCAATCTTGTTAGAATAATTACCATTTTAATTAGTTAGTCATTTTTCTGACTCAAAGAATTGACATCTATCCTTTATCTTTCTCCTATGATACCCAATATCCTTTATCTGGCTCATAGAAGGTGTTGTATTTTTTAAACTTCCACCTATTTTGTTTTATTTTTTAATATAAATAACACTTATTGATTTTAATACATTTGAATTAATTACTAAATAGAAATAAAAATAAATAAGATTAATAATAGATAAAAATTTTCATTATTTTAAATTAAAAAAAATAGAAATTACATAATAATAATAATACTCACTTAGGTGCTGTTTGTTTTTTGGAAAAAACATCTTCAAACCTCTTATTGCTGCGCGGTGCAGCACACGCACAACACTTTTCATCTTACAGCTGTTTGTTTTTTATAAGTCTTCTGAGTCAAAAACCTCTGAGCGTGCTCTGTTTGGCGCAACACTTGTACTGCCTCTTCCAACCTCCTCTTCTTCTTTTTTTATTGCTGCAATTTTGATTATATGTTATTAAAATTTTATTTCACATTTTTTTTTCATTTTTTTTCGTTTATTCCTGTTGAATTTATTTTCCGTTTTTTATATTCAATAATGATAATTTCTTGGTGAAATATCATTATTTTTTACTAAAATATCTTTATTTTTTTTTTGTTGAAATATCATTATTTTTTATTGAAATATCATTAATTTTTACCGAAATGTTATACAATATTAAATTTTACGTATTAAAAAGTTATTTTCGGTTTATAAAATTAGTTTATTTTAATTTTTTAATATCTGCAGCAGTATGCAGATGTTAAAAAAACAAACACGCTTCTTATTACAGTCTGCAGCCGTTTGGTCCACCTCTTCTGCTGTAGAAGGTTACAGAGGTGGTTCGTAGACTTCATGAATTTTTGCTTCAGAAAATCAAACAGCACCTTAAACACCATATTTTTTTTTAGCTTTTCCCTTCCTACGTTAGAGTTGCTCGAAGGGACGGTTCCTTGAAAATATCAACCTCGCATGATTCATTTTAGGGACGAGCAAAATGACCGAACCGGACCTGACCCGGGAACTGGCTTTGGCCAAAATCAAGAACCGAACCGGCCCGGCGGTTCTACCGGTTCTTGTCGTGTCTTTAAATGTTGGAACCGGTCCTCGAAAAATAGCATCATACGGTTCCGGTTTTTAGCGGTTCTACCGATTTCGGTTATATCGGTTCCGGTTCCTACCGGTTCCTGGTTCCAAAAATCCACAAAATAACGTCTCGGTCCCGGCCCGACCGGTTCCATCGGGTTCTGGTTCCAGCCGGTTCCCCGGTCCATATGTTCATCCCTAATTCATTTTGTGCACGAATTACGGTTGAGATGCATGAAATTACTTTTGTGAAGTTTGAGTAGGATAAAACAGAAGTGTTTGTAGGAACACGTCATGTTGGTTCCTCTTTATGCATGTGAAAACATGGTATCAAATTGTGGATAGTATGGTGATGGTGGTGAAGTATCGAGACTGAAAACTTTTCCGGACGGTGATTTCTATGAATTAGTAAGTCGGACATTGTTATGCCCAAATGTTGGTTGGTGTAATTTTGCGAATTTTGTGGATCCACTATGGGTGAAAATAAGAGATAAATGTAGAATTGTTGTTTAAAAATGTTGGAGATTAAATTAATGAGTATTTATAGAAGGTAAAAAAGTTAATTTTAATAAAAATTTACCGTTTGCCAACTGCATATTTCAAAGAGCAAAAGAAATAATTAAGATAACAACGTTTTCGTCAAGAGAGGATAGTTCATTATGGGGCCTCTACCTCCGGCATGGTGTTCTTGTGTGAGATTGTTGTACGGCGAAATAGCTCAACTCAATGAAAACTAAAAAAGTTATGAAGATTTAAATACTTTAATATCATAATATCAAACCTTAAATGTAAATTGTTGTATGGCGAAATAGCTCAACTCAATGATTCATACCAACATTCCTATTGATAGTATATACGCTTACATATGATTTCTCTCTAGTTTTTCTAATGTTTCAAGTATGTTTACAAGTACAAAAGAAGCCACTATATATATGGCAAATGTTGGTAAGCCGAAGGTAAGAACTTATGTATTTATGAAAGGGTTAAATGTAAGAAACCTATCTTATGAGTTACAACATAAATGATTTTTTGGTCATTACATATCAATATTTACATTTAAATATAACTTATTTATGATAAACATAAATATAAAAAGATAATATAATCCAATTTTATTGTAATATAATCTGATTTTTTGTGATCTGTTAAAAAAAACGAAAATATTATGAAATCCACCCATCTTTACATATTATACATATTCATATTTACATCATCAATTCATGTGTTTATCGGATACTGGTAAAAGTATGTATTGGTTCAAACTTGACATGTTTAGATATTGCAGAGGTTAAATATAAAATAGTTAAAGATTGTTTTTGAAATTTATTTTTTGGTTTGGTTTGTTTGTGACATATTACAAAGTAATGGGTTGCAGTGCATAACTGTGATACCGATCCAGGTTGACATGCGGGTTGAAGGATTCGTTTACCCGAAGTATATATTGTGTTATGGAGCTTGATTGGGATTTATTCTTACAAAAACCTTTCAGATCACTCAAATAACTCTCTCATATTTTTCCTTCTGTTGTGTTGAGTTTAGGGTTTGTATATTATCTTCTGAGTTCTTCAGTTTTCTTAATCTTCATAGTAGATTAGGTTTGAGTGGTTGTAATGAGCGTAGATTAGGTTTATGTAGTGATGATTTCTTTTGTAAGTAAGTGAAAACCTCTGTCTATTTGTCATAAATTGATATAATAGATGATGATGTTGAGAATATCTGTTTCTATGTTTTTTGTCATATATATATATATATATATATATATATTTATATATATCATTGTCATATGATTATAACAAAGAGAAATTACAAGGGTTCTCAGAGAAAAGCATAAAGACTACAAAGAATAAAGCGGATATAAATACTAGCTAGACAGAAACCCTAATGGGCTAAAGACAAAAGGGCCCATAAACAAGCGGGCTAATAATATATAGACTAACATCCCCCCTCAAACTCACAATGTCGCAGCAATAAGCATTGAGAGTTTGTCACATAAGAACCGAAACCGAGAACCTGATAAAGCCTTCGTAAAAATATCTGCAAGCTGCAAGATTGATGAAACAAATGGAAGCAAAATGGTCCCAAGCTGCAGGTGATGACGAGTAAAATGACAATCAATCTCAATGTACTTCGTCTGCTCATGAAAAACATAATTTTTCGCAATTTGTATTGCACTTTTATTATCACAATGCAAGGGAGTAGGTGAAGAAATGTAAACTCTCATATCCGCAAGCAGCCACTGTAACCAGATAATCTCGCATGTAGTTACAGCCATAGCACAATATTCAGCCTCCGTAAAAGATCTAGAGACAACATCCTGTTTCTTGCTCTTCCATGAAATAAGAGACTCTCCAAGAAATACACAAAATCCAGTGGTAGACTTACGATCATGACAATCACCATCCCAATCAGCATCACTATAGGCACGTAACTCAAGAGAAAACGTCGAGGGAAATAAGAGAGTCTGAAACTGAGTGCCACGAAGATATCTCAGAATATAAAGAACAACTCCCCAATGAACATAGGTAGGTGCAGTAACAAACTGACTGACAACATGAACAACATGAGCAATATCCGGACGAGTAACTGTGAGATAAACCAAACTTCCCACCACAATGCGATAAAAAATTCGGATCAGACAAGGGAACACCATCAGTTGGAGACTATCGTGCATTGGTTTCAAGAGGGGTATCAACAGTCCGATTGTCAGAAACTCTCGCCCGTGTAAACAAGTCAGATATATATTTAGTCTGGGAAAGAAGGTACCCTTTCTTAGACTGAGCAACCTCAATACCCAAGAAATAACGCAGCAAGCCCAAATCCTTCATAGCAAATCGATGAGCTAAATCATGCTTCAAAGACTCAATACCACCATGGTCATCACCTGTAATAATCATGTCATCCACATATAAGGACAGAAGAATACGTCCTGCACTCGAGCATCTAACAAACAGAGCAGAATTGTGATTACTCTGGACAAATCCAAGAGAGGTAATCACTATGGAGAATTTCTCAAACCAAGCACGAGGGGCTTGCTTAAGCCCATACAAAACTTTTCGAAGTCGACAAACCTTGCCCGGTCGGTGCTGAATTCCTGGAGGAGGGGTTATATAAACCTCTTCATGAAGGTCACCATTCAAAAAGGCATTCTTGACATCCATTTGAAAGATCTTCCACTGTCGAACTAATGCAACTGCAATCATAGTACAAACCGTCGTCATGTTTGCAACTGGGGCAAATGTCTCCTCGTAGTCAAAACCATACCGTTGGGAATACTCTTTTGCTACAAGTCTAGCCTTATATCATTCAACAGAACCATCAACTTTTGTTTTTATCTTGTACACCCAACGACAACCTATTGTATGTTTTCCAGGAGGAAGAGAAACCAAATCCCATGTATGAGTCTGATGAAGAGCAGTGAGTTCTTCAGCCATAGCATTCTGCCAAAGAGGATTTGAAACAACTTCTCTATATGATTCAGGTTCGGACAAATGATGGATGCTTCCTATAAATGAAGCAAACGGTCCTGAATATGTAGAGTAAGAAAAATCTGGTAACTTGGTGGACTTGACAGGACGAGAAGATCTCCTGAGGGGTGGTGGTGGAGGTGGATCCTCAACTTTAATAATCGGAGGATCAGGCTCAGGAACAGGTGGAGTCGAGGCACCCTCTGAAGAAGTGGGTGTGTCATGAGCTGAGGGATCATGTGGCATAGATGAGTCTTGAGCCTCTATATCTTCATTAAAAGGATTAATATGTAGAAGATCAGACTTTGTTACATTGTAGGTTGTAGCAGGAATCGAGTAGAAAGGAATATGTTCCAAAAAAGTAACGTGTCGGGAAACATATAACTTCTGACTCACAGGATCATATCAACGGTATCCTTTCTGACCAATACCATACCCCAAAAATACACAAATAGCAGATTTCAGCCCCATCTTGTTCCTTTCAACATGAGGACGAAGAACAAAACAAGTACATCCAAAAACTCGTAAGGAATAGTAGTCTGGTAGATGACCATATAACTTCTCAAAAGGAGATATTCCTGAATTCAATGAAGTAGGGATACAATTAATCACATACACAGCAGTTAGGACTGCTTCTCCCCAAAAGGCACTAGGGACCCGCGCAGACAGGACCAATGAGCAGGCATTCGCAACAATATGACGATGTTTTCGTTCTGCTACACCGTTTTGCTGAGGTGTGTCAGTACACGAAGACTGGTGTATGGTACCATCAGAAGCAAGTAACTGAGTGAAATCATTAGAGGTATATTCACCCCCTAAGTCACACCTGGAGCACTTAATCACAGTCAAATGTTGAGTTTTAACAAGAGCTCTAAAATTGCTGTAAATATCAAAGAAATCAGATCTGCGTTTCATAAGATAAACCCATGTATATCGAGTATAATCATCTATATAAGATACATAATAAGCTGACCCACCCTTTGTGGATACTGGTGCAGGACCTCACACATCAGAATGAATAATATCAAAAGGAGTAGTAGAGCAAGACATACTTTATTGAAGGGTAAAGCATAAAATTTTGCTAGTTTGCAACCACTACAATCAGAAATATCACAAGAGTTTAAATGACCCAAAACACCATTAGATTCTAAGAAATTCAAACGTGATACAGACACATGTCCCAAACGAGAATGCTAAAGATAAAACTCAGACGACAAAGGACTCAAACGAAAAGAAGATAAATCAATGCTAGAAGCAGCAACAACAAATACTTTGAGGACCTCTAAGACATATAGTTCCCCCACACTAAGGCCGATCCCAATCACCTTATGGGTGTGGTGATCCTGTATAACACAGACAGAATCAGAAAAGAATAGCCAGTTACCAGACTTGCATAACCGACTGACTGAGGCAAGGTTCAAAGTAAGTTTGGGAATGTAATAAACATCAGGAAGAGTGATATGAGAAACAAAGACATACCCAACACCCTCAACTAGCATAGATGTATCACTAGCAGACTTAATAGAAATAGATGACACTTGCAACAAAGAAGTAAATGATGACAAATGAGGAGTCATATGATGGGTTGCACCAGAATCTAAAATCTACAAAGATGAGGGAATACCTGAAGTACCAGATGAAGAAGGACTAGAATGAGACATAGATGCAGACATGGTAGTGGGATTAGAAGCCAAATACTGTCTAAATCTCTCAAACACCTTGGGATCCAATGTAGATGGTGGCATATGTCCAACACATTATGTGTCAACTGGTGGAACAGCAGCTGCAGCAAACTATGGAGGATGAGGGGTCCATGGAGGAGTACCAGAGGAAAGCGACTGAAACTTCTGTTGAACAGACCTATTTTGTTTCCCTGACTGAGGTTGAACAAATTTAACCTTGTTGACTAACAATGGACACTATGCTTTCCAATGATTCTTCTGTTTGCAGAATGCACACTCATCATAAGTGACTCTTGAAGTTTGTCGAGACTAACTGGAGGAGACAGCAAGCACAATAGGAGCGGGAGTAGGAGTAGAGGTTGCTTTAAAACCTTTATCTACATGGGACTTTATACAAGTCTATTATGCAATTAACTCATGGACAACTGAATCAACTGAAGGAACAGGAGAGCGATGAAGAATTGTTCCACGAAGACCTTTAAAATCAGAACGCAAGGCCATCAAGAACTGAACCAAGCGTTGTTCTTCCCTCCTAGCAATGTAAGGCTCGGAATATTTTAGTTCTTTTGATTCAGTAAAAGCCAATTGATCCCAAAGATCATACATAGCAGCATAGAAATCTTGAATGCTTTGGTCATTCTGTTGAAGGGCACGGATATCATATTCCAACTAGTATTGTTTAGCAAAATTGGACTGAGTATAGAGTCTCTCTAAGTGATTCCAAACTTCCTTTGTTGTATCATACTTAGCCAACTGCATACCAATGGACTGAGTAACAGAGTTATTGATCCAAGTAATAACCTTGGAGTTATCACTCTCCCAAGCATCAAGCAACATATCAAAATTCTCAGTTTGAGGCACTGAGGGTTTGCCTTTAGTCCCAGTGACATAGCCCCACATATTCTTCCCACAAAGGAAGTTCTTCATAACGGAACTCCAATACGTATAATTCTTTCCATCCAAACGAGTACCGATTGGCTGAAGGGAATCATCCTTTCCAGTCATGTTGATAGTGAATGAATAACCACAATGACAATATAACAATCTGAGAATGAAACGAGTAACAAACTAGCGGAAGCAATCACTTAAATAATGAATCAACAACAATTACGAACCAACAACAACAACGAACCAACAGTAGCAACGAATGAACACATCAAAAAAACGAATACCAGTGACAATAAACAAAAACGGCATGCTACAGTAACCCTAGATGACTGCTACAAAGACTTCTAACAACGTATCAAACCTCTGCTCTGATACCATGATAACATTGTCATATATATATATATATATATATATATATATATATATATATAATGATAATAATATGTTTTTTTTCATAAATTCCTATAGCTTAATAGCCCAACTTGTGTATGTAAAACATATCCAAATATGTATATGACTATAAATAAAGATTACACGGCCTCAAATATATGTTTTCACATTCGTTTGCATATCACACAAAAGCATCTTACATATTATATCATTATTATTTATTCATTATTCTTGTTTTCATTTTTTCAGCATTGTCCTAGAGAGTATGACGAATCACCAAGTTCACTTGTTTCTATAATTTTCCTTATCAGTTAAAATATCACCCACAACTTTATCATCTCATCTTCGTTCTGTGGGTCTATTATCGGTTTCATAGTTTTGACCAAGGACTTAAACTATTAGGTACATGAAGACGCACATTACGTACAAGAAAATATCCATATGTGTGTATGAACATATGAACACACATATACATTATCCATATATGTGTGTATGAACATATGAACACACATATACACGATGTGGCACCAAAGTAGGTGGGAACGGAGAATGGTGCTATTGTGGCAACGTGATTGGGGTGGTTCGATGTAGGGCGTGTATTAGACGGTTTGGTTCGGTTATTGGACAAAATCGAGTCGTAACCTTTACAGTTCGTTAATGTATTTTGGTAGCCATTGGATATGGTTATCATTAATTATTTTTTTTTGAACAACAACAAAACTTTATATAAACTCAGAAAAGCCTAGCTAAGAGCTAGCAGAAAAAAATACAAAATCAAGGCATCAAAGGATTACGCATCCATAATGTCCAACTATGGCTACCCTTAGAGTTCTGATAGGAGAACCAACGAAAAGAAAGATCGACAATATTATCAAACAAAAATTGTTTCTTAAGCTTATTAGGGCTAAAAATAACGAAATTCCTATAAGACCAGATCACCCACAACACTATCATGCAAACTGCATCCAAGATGGAACACTCCCGAGTAATCACCATAGTGGTATCAATCTACTACAACATATCAGAAGATCCCATGAGCGTTGGAATCGAAACATCTAACCAAAGCTCCACATTTTTCCAAATCTGACGACCCACATCACATTGAAAGAAAAAAATGAGAGACATCTTCCTGGCCAGCTTGAAAAATTGGACAAAGAATGGACTCTAAATCCACTCCTCTATCCACTAGAATTGATCTAATAGGAATTCTGTTTAACAACAATCTCCACAAAAAATACTAACTTTAATAGGAGCATGCTTATTCTAGGGGGTAACAACCCCTCTATCAGAAAGAGTATAAGAATCAATATGACGTCTAGCAGAGTTAACCAAAAAAAGTACCACTTGGATCATAATCCCAAGTATACATGTCCGGGTTAGAGGTCAGTACAATGGGGGTTAAAAGCTCAATAAGATTCTTCAACTGCTCAGATTCCACTCCACCTCTAGTTAGATGACACCAAGAGAAATTCTAGCCAGAAGAACTCCAAAAATCTAGAACAAGCCCACCTTTCAAAACAGATAAAGCATACAAATTGTGGAAAAACGTTTTAAGAAGCATGCCCCACACCATGTATCCTCCCAAAATCTAGCAATAGACCCTTCACCAATCACAATAGACATCGAATTTACGTCTATAACATTCTGTTCATGCAATTGATTAATATGTCCCACTATTTTTTCCACACCCCGATCCCTCCTATAGGCCGAGAACCCCCAAGAAAGCCTCCATTAACCCCATCCAACCCCTTGATTACTTTAATCCATAATGATCATGCTTCACAAAAAAACACCACCTCCACTTGTAAAGGAGCGCCTGGTTGAAAGCATCCAAACTACCAACATCTAAACCACCTTTATCTCTTCAATTTAAAATAACATCCCATTTCACCCAATGAATACGCCTTTGATCTTCTTCCATACCCCATAAAAATCAAGCTCTAGAAGCTTCTAACACATGACAAATAGTAGCAGGTATTCTAAAAATCGAGAAAAAATAAATACTAAGACTACTTAGAACCGATTTGATAAGAGTTAAACAGCCACCTATGGAAAGAAGCTTGACTTTCCAAGCTGAAAGTCTTTTATGGAACTGATCAACGATAGCGTCCCGACTACTAGCACGAGTCATAGAGCCACCAAATGGAATCCCGAGATAAGAAAAAGGAAGAGTAGCCATTACACAACTCTAAAAGAAGCTAAAAAAACAACCTGAAGTTGATCCACTCCAACCCCCACAAGGCTAGATTTAAAGAGATTAATCTTTAAACCATAAACCATATAAAAACACCGAAGAATAGTAATAATATTCCTAATGTTTCTTTCATCCCATTTACCCAGAAATAATGCATCATCTACATAGAAAAGATGAGATAACACAAAGTTAGAATCTCCCACATTGACACCCTGAAATCTACCTGAAGCAACCGCATCCTCCATGGTAATGTGAAGCCCCTCCATAACAATAAGAAACAAGAACGGGGAGATAGTATCACTCTGTCTCAAACCTCTGAACAGCTTGAATTCCTATATGGGATTCCCATTAACAAGAAAGGAAGATTTTGCATTTTTAAATAACCCTATGATCCACAACCGCCATCTATCCCCAAATCCACAAACACCATAATTTGATCCAAATAATCCCAACTGATTGAATCATAAGCTTTCTCAAAATCAACTTTAAAGATAAGAAATTTCTTTTTTTTTTCTTCTTACACCAAGAAACCAACTCACCCACCATAAGCGGCCAGTCTAAGATTTGTCGTCCCTTAAGAAAAGTCGACTGCTTCACTCCAATAACCTTAGGAAGAATTAAAGCCAACCCTTTTGCTAACAGTTTAGCAATAACTTCAAACTGCATCCCAATGAGGCTAATGGGCCTATAATCCTTCACGACTAAAGGACTATCATTCTTCGGGATGAGAATAATAAACGATGAAATACATCCTGCTGGGATAATAGGTTTATTGAAAAATTCATGCACAAAGTCAACCACATCACCACCTAAAATATCCCAGTAATGTTTAAGAAACTAGAGCAAGAATCCGTCTGGACCAGGAGCACGCTCTCCACCATAATCCCAAACTGTCTCCTTAATTTCTTCAGGCGAAAACGGCTTCTCTAAAAAATCCACATTGTCAGAACCAATACTAGCAAACTGATTACTTCTATTCACCATCCGAATATTATTAAATGCTTGAAATTTGGAGGAATAAAAATCAAAAAAATTCTTTTTTAACCACCAACGGATGTGTCACCCAATCCCCGTTAACAGAAACCCCTTGAATTAACATTTGACACTTTTTTTAATATACCATAAAAAAACATAATTCTCATCCCCTTCAACCGACCATTTCACTTTAGCTTTTTTAGCAACATCCGAAGTAACATGTTTCTCAAGATAAGCAATTTCCCCAAGAATATGTTTCCTTTCACTATGCAAATCACTAGAAAAGGCACCATCATCAATAGAACAATCAATATCATATAACCGGGACTCCAGATGCAATTTATGCACATCGCACACCTCCTTAGCCCGAGAATGCCACTCCCGAACTTTACTCTTAATAAATTTAAGTTTATTTTTAAACAAAACAAACTAGCTCCAACTTTGATTAGGCACAAACTCATTAACAGACCCAAGAATAATATCATCGAAACCATCCAAAAGCAACCAAGAATTATAGAACTTGAAAGGAGAAGGTCCATAATCGACCTTATAATCATGAAGCAAAATAGGACAATGGTCAGACCATTTCCTATCCAACACAACCACCTGTAACGCCTGAAATCTACCAAAAATCGATTATGAGATCAAGAAGCGATCTAGTTTACTAAGTTTGACATTTGAAGGGTCAGCCCCAGTAAATTTCTTTCCAGTCATCAGAACATCCACCATACCTATATCATCGATAAAGTCATTAAAATCTCCAACAGAAGCATGACAGAAGATAGACCCAAATCTCTCATCTTCACTTCTAACCACATTGAAGTCACCAAAAATAATATAATTACCCCTGTCTTCCTATAAACGCATAAACGTTCACCATATAGCACTCCATATTAAATGGAACCCAAACACCACCAACAATAACAAGATTACTAGAGCAAACAATAATGTTTTAAATAAAAACACTTGGGTCCCATATAGATAAAATACCTCCCGATCTCCCATGAGCACTACTAAGAAAAATCAAAATTACAATTCCCCCACACACTCCAGACTCTAAACAAGTCCAACTGAGTCATCCTTGTTTCTTGTAAACCCAATAAAGAAACCCTATACTGAATACAAATTGACCTCACCCAACTTCTTTTAAGACGAGTTCGGGTACTACATATATATTCACAAGTTCGGGTGCTACATATATATTCAAAGACATGCAATTCATTGATCAACTTGAATAACAACAATACTAGCCAATATCTCTCTAATCTTGTCTTTATTACCTTTCGTATCATAACCAAGTAACCCTCCCATTTCAACATATTGTTTCATAATATCAACAATATCTTCGATATTACAGGAACTCATTTTTTCACAAGTTTTGACGAACCATGAGAATTTGAATTGGCTGCTTTTGGAATCGGATCAACATCAACATCAGGTCTACATCCCGGAGGCTATGAAAGAGAATCAAAATTAGCATTCAAAAAATCTACACCCAAAACACCATCATCCACCGTCCCTGTTACTGTAGCAGTTGGGGCAGTCGACTGAGGCACTATTATAGTAGCCACCAGTGAAAGCACATCAGCCGGAGGTATTTTAGAAGCAGCAACATCCTCATGGGGTTGAACAGTAGGAGACAAGGAAAAAAAGAAGACTGCACCCCCATTAACAATTGGTTTACACCCACTGGTCTGGAAGAAACGACCATGACGATCAACAAGACCCGCTCCTCTGTTATTATTCAAGCATTGTTCCTTTTCATTCAGTACATCATTAGTTAAAGCATCAAATTTAGCTTGATTGATATCACCAGGAGTACACTCACCTTCATCTTCACCTTCACCTTCATCATCTTCATACTGAAACACCCCAAAAATATGGTCCCAAAAATTTCATTTTCTTATGACAGATAAAATAGTATTTTCAAATGTCAAACATTCATCACAACAAAGCCAATACATCAAGTGTTATCAAAATCAAAGTGAATGTCAAATGCGGAACTCCAGTGGTGTGTGCGATGCAGTCAACTCGAGCTCTTCCCCTTGGAACTGGAAGTACCTAAAACAAAACTAAAAACCATAAGCACAAAGCTTAGTGAGTTTCTCCCAAATTACTGTTAGATAAGGTGTCTAAGTCCATAACTATATTTGGTATGTACTTGACCTGACCCGGTATGGTCCATTTGGGTTGCATGGCATCATGCATTTGGATAGACTAAATGAGAGAAATAACACTTGTGGTTTATTAATATATTCTAAGTTCTAATATATTAATAATATTATTTAATTAGTATTGATCAAGAATTAATTTGGAATTAATTAAGTGATCAAAAGATGACTAATTAAATATATGGGTTGATTATGTAAATCATCCATAACTTGTATAGTGGGCTAAAAGGCTCCACGGATTATCAAGTTGGGTTAAACCCATAGGATGCTCCATGGGAGTTAGAAACCCATGGGTCATGGAAATGAAGAGTCATGTCACATTAGGGTTTACATGGTGTAACCCTAGATGTGACACACTATATAAGGAACATGATACTCACCAAAATCGGCTACACTAAGAACAAGAGAGGGCAAGCCGATTTTTTACAAGTGTTATACATACTCTAAAGTTATTCCAAAGCATTTGGTGTTGTGTGAATCATTTGAGGCATCACACTTGGGGTGTTAGGCTCTCAAGGTTTTCAAGGAATCAAATCAACTACAAGGTATGTAATTCTAGCCATCTTTTATGTTAAAAGTTGTCACACCCCCGAACCAGACGGCGGAAACGTCCGAGGGCTATTGTGACTTAATTGAATACCATCACAATGATTATACATGAATCATAACATCATTCATCACCATGCATTGAAATATTACAACCGATATTGTTTACATTCAGTACATTGTTTTAAAACATTACATTTCCAAAACATAAACCGTTCGATACTATTTAAACAAAACATCATGACATCACTGGATACATTTTCTTCGATTTACCTGTTACCTGAGAATACAAGTATTTTGGAAAAACGTCAACATATGAAATGTTGGTGAGTTCATAAGTAATGTTTGAAAAGAAATGATTTGTATAACTTTGAAAACCACCAAAAAATCCAATATTTTCTGAAAAGAGTATTGTATATAAGAAAAAGTGTGAAGATCCGTAAGTATGCTTGTTGATTTTTGTAAACGTGAATAATTGTTAGACTTTGTATACATCACAGAGGTGAAAGTGTTGAATTTCCCCAGGAAAACCCGATGTTTTCCTAATACATCAAATTACGTGTCTTATTTATTGTTATACCGATACGATGTTTGTTTTCGATAATTCCAGGTGACATTGGATTAATTATGGGTTGTGAGTCGTTATAATCACGCATTAATGAAAATGACTAGTTTACAACTACCAAATACAAACGATCCCTTAGGCGTCGTCCGTACTACTCACTTAATCCAACCACCCTAGTATAAATTTAAAGCTTCTATATTCATATTTATGGACCTACTCGACGAGTTGGCTGCCCCAACTCGTCGTGTAGAAACAGATCAGGCCGCGTGGTTTATGGAACCTACTCGACGAGTTGGAGGACCCCAAGTCGATGAGTTGAGACTGTACATGAAAACCCTAATTTTTAGGGTTTTCACCCTATTTAAAGGACCTTAAGTCCTCCCTCCAGCCTCACATACCACCTTCACATCTAGAAACAAACCCTAATCGAGCTAACCTCCTATTTTGAGTGTGTGTGTGTGTGTGTGTGTGAGAGGCTAAAGAGTGTGTGTTGGTGCATTTCTTGAAGAGACTTGAAGATTGAGAAGCTTGGAAAAAGAAGGAGCTTGTAGATCCAGCATTTACTTCGTTTTGGCATTCATTTGAAGGTAAAAAGTCATTACCTTGATCATTTTCTTGTTAGATCTCTCCATTCAAGAGTTTTGGGTCATTTCTAGCTTATTCTTGAGGCATTTCTGGTTTTCAGCAAGTTTTGACGTGAAGAGTTCAGATCTGGACTCCTTTAGGCCCTCATGGACATAAAGTTTTCAGCTTTATCTAGTCTCGGCCTTTCTCCATGCCCTAAATCTCTTCCTAAGCTTATTTTTGGGTGTTTTGGCCTCTTAAGGCCATGCATGGACACAAAGTTAGAAACTTTACATGGTAACTACACCATAGGGGTCTAGATCTATAGTTTGGAGCCTTGGGTTCGCTAATAGGTGTCTGAATCAGAAAAGGGTTGAAGGAACTCGACAAGTTGCTTAGCCAACTTGACGAGTTGGATAAGGGTTTTCCCGCTTTCTTGATTTTAAGTGGACTCGCCGAGTTGATGAGATAAATCGATGAGTTAGTTAGGGTTTTCCCTATTTTCTGATTTCTGAAGGAACTCGACAAGTTTCTAGTTGCACTCAACGAGTCGGGTCAACATGGACTGTTGACCTTGACTGTTGACTTGGACTTTGACCATGGTTGACCAAGTTTGCTTTCTGGGGATATTTTGGTAATTTGGGTCTTGATGGAATTGGTCCTATAGTGGTTATAGGTGTTTGAGTTTGGAGCCGTGATTCGAGAGCTTGATCTTTTCAGTTTAGTTCGACATTGTGAGGTGAGTCTTCCTCACTATACTAAAGGGTCGAAGGCACCAAGGCCGGCCCTTTGGATTGTTATCCTGCTTGGTTACTATTATGATCTACTGGATCGGTGTCCTAGTAGATAGGATGTTCCTATGTGGGTATGATCTGTTAAGATCGCTATCCTGGTAGATAGGATGTTGCTATGCTTAGCGATCTGTAGATCGATTTGACTGTCTGTAGATTGTTATGTGATTATTTGATATGTGTGCATTATATGTGGGCATTCCAACCCGATGGTTGTGGGCCGAGAGTATTCCATCCCGAGGATGATTGGACTCATTGTATGTCAAAATTCCAACCCGATGGTTGTGGGCTGAGAGTATTCTATCCCGAGGATGACTAGACTCATTGTATGTGGGAATTCCTACCCAATGGTTGTGGGCCGAGAGTATTCCATCCCGAGGATGATTGGACTCATTGTATGTGAGCATTCCAACCCGATGGTTGTGATCCAAGAGCATTCCATCCTGAGGATGATTAGACTCATTGTATGTGGGCTTTCCAAGCCGATGGTTGTGGGCCGAGGGTATACCATCCCGTGGCTGATTGGACCCGTAGTATGTTGGCATTCAGACTCGATGGTTGATTGGGCCATAGTATGCTCTTATTGTATGTGTATTATTGTTGTATGATTATTTGGGGGAAATCACTAAGCTTCGGTGTCACACCCCGAAATCAAAGGCGGAAACGTTCCGGGGTGGAGAACGTCATGAATATCGCAACCAATGTACATAGTAAGCGTAGTAAGCACAAAACATTACATTACATAGAATTATTACATTTGTCTGAAAACAAAGAGTTACATGTGTTTTATATATATATATATATATATATATATATATATATATATATTATATGAATAAAAGTAAAGACATGTCTTCTACGTACTCCGTCTTCGCCAAAAGGATCGTTGGGTATCTGTCTAATGTCGACCGGAGAATACAAGCAGTTTGAAAATCAGCATAAAGCTGGTGAGTTCATAAGTGGTTTAGTTTTTGTAAAAGAACAGGTTTCCTTTGGTTTTTTGAAAAAGTCGTTATCCATGAAAATCCCATATTTTCTTATAAGTAAAGTTTAGCTATTCGTTTAACCTACAGTTTGATTTGGAACATTTCGTTATCCCAAGGAAAAACCCTTATTTTCCTACACTACTAGAAAAACAGCCTTTTACGACGCTCATTGCGCGTCGTAAAAGGCTCAGACGACGTGCAAATGCGCGTCAAGGAAGGCCCTGTCATAAAGAGAGACGACGCGCTTTTGCGTGTCGTCTATAGACGACACTCAATTACGACGCGCGTTTACGACACGCAAGGCGTATCAAGGAAGGCCTTGTCATAAAGGAAGACGACACGCATTCGCGTGTCGTAACATTACGACACGCGTGTTAATGACACGCAATGCGTATCAAGAAAGCCTCTGTCAAGAAAGGCCGTGTCATAAATGAAGATGACACACATTTTTGCGTATCATAATTTTAAATGTTTAAAAAAAATATTATTTATAGATTTACTAATTTTCAAATTAAATAATACATTAAAAATCTCATAATACAAAATAAAATACCATAAATAACAAAGATAATTCATTTCACTAATATGTCAAATACAAATAATTATTCCAAAAGTGAGTAAATGTTATAAAAAAATGAACTCATTTATATACAATTGCATCATCTAGCTTACTATGTGCCAACAACTCTCTGTGTGTTTATTTTTGCTTGAGTCTCGTTTCC
Organism: Lactuca serriola; assembly: GCF_051521515.1. NCBI lineage: Eukaryota > Viridiplantae > Streptophyta > Magnoliopsida > Asterales > Asteraceae > Lactuca > Lactuca serriola. Next base: position 90,594,034 of record NC_136411.1, on the reverse strand, counting down.
TCCGAAGCTTCTAGCCATGCCAAAATATGATATCTTGAGTCTCGTATGAATAGATCACGCGCAATAGGTCTAGCTTGTATCATTCCAAATAATTCCAATGCTAGTCTCTATACAAGCCAATAATTTGAGAACTTAATTTTACCATTATTTTATAATTAATCAAATAAGAAAACAATAAATACCTTCCGCCATATATGAAAGAGAACAAGTAAAAAAGATCAGTATCGCCACTTTCAGTTGCCTTAGTCAGGGCTGTATCTTCTTCCCCAATGCCTAGTAACAAAGGAACCTGGAAAAGTGCTAATTTCCTCCTGCTAGTCTGATCTGCATGAGCAGCAACTGCAACATAAGAAATGCTTCTGCACAATTTTAACTGAAAAATCCCAAAAAGTTAGCCATTGACATTTTCTAGTGTACTTTAATCCTATAAAACTTTGAACAAACCTTATCAAGTATGATATATCCTGATAACCACTTCATGCAGAATAAGCCTAAAAACGAATCAATCCACCAATCAAAACTTGTAAGCTTTTTTAAGTTTCAAGCTCCATATTTCAAGTACGTTGCTATTTTATGCAATTTGATGAAATAACACTTACAAGACAGCCTTGTTCTTGTTGATGATCAAATTTTCAAAAATAAAAATAAAAACCCTCTCCTAACTGTTACTATTTCATCATGTGGAAGAAAGCCAATTGTAAACAGGTTATAACAACAAAGATATCATGTAATGTAACACAACATTGTTCTGCATGCATTTACACACTAAAACGACTAGCAGTATTTACATAATTCCCCCACCCTACCTCAGGCTTAGGATTTGATTTGGTTTGGTTTGGCCAAAAACAATGATAACTATACCCCTACTACTATTACTACTGCTACTACTAAAGGGGCATTAGTTAATACAATAGGTTCCAAAAATATGAGAGAAATAAACAAAATCTTTTAACAAAGGAAAGGAGAGATGGGAAGAAATTATGTACACACATACCTCTATATGTTTCTCCATCCATCTCCATGGCGTGGCTCTCATCAAAGACTGAGACTGAGACCAACAGATCCTACTTTGAAATTTCAATCGAAAACAATATTGCAGCCTGTATTCATCTTCCTACTAACCGCCTGATAGAATGCAACTATGAACGTCATATGCAACCAAGATTAAGAATCACCACTCATATAATGAGATATGTTATACAACATTTCAATCACCATTTTACCCTTGCAATCTAACAAATAATATTCATCAATTTTAACGTGAAGAAAAAAGTAGAAAAACAAATAGGTAAAGAGTGTGTATCATAATAGATTAAACCAGGTTTTTTGGTTTAATCTGTTATGTCATGCTGTATAGATTAAGTCAAATAAACAACAACCATGTGTCTAGATTAAGCTCGGTCAGTCAAAAGAAATAGAAACAACCCCTTAATCTGGTAAAGCTATATTATATAAGTGTGTATTTCATTGACCTAATAATGCACACACAAGTAACACAACTTACCACAAAGTAGAAAACAAGGCTTTCTTACATATAAACATCCTTGTTACAAGAACACACACACACACACAGAAAGACAGCAAACACCTAGTTTGCATTTGATACAAGGGATGGGACTGGACAAGCTCTTTAGGTCTATTTTCCATGAGATAATGAGAAGGGAATTCATGTCATTTACACAGAGAGAGAAAATTTCCCAACTTGTTCTACCTTTTTGGTTGGGAGTGACAAAAAATTGCAATTTCTATCTCATTAGTCCAACCTGTGTCTATGCAATATTGCTATGTAGACTTCTCGTGGTGCTCGAATTCTTGATGGTGCTTTCATGACTCATAAACTATGCTTAACAAAAAGATAAGACCTCGTTATAAAAACTCTCAATCAATTGACATTGTGTTCTGATAAAAAGATTATGACCCTCCACCTACGCAACAAATCAAACACTTCAGAGTCTAAAGACAGAACCTAAGAAAAAAAAGTCTTGCAGTTTTCACTTTCTTAATAATATTGAGTCCGGTATATGAATGATGAAATCCCTATTTCGTATCAATAATAAACTTCAGATCAAACAGGACAACTCACTTGTTATATATAATGACAATCAAACTATATCAAACACAAACAAATTAACCACTGCACATGTTAAATGAAAAAAGTAAAGCATATGACAGTAAGCAATTAAAAAAGATAGGAAAAACCTATCCGAGATAGAGAAAGAAAGGTTTGGTTCTGCTTCTTAGGTATTATTATAATGGATGAGCGGAGAGACATATATGATTCTGGTTATCCAAACATAATGGGCTCAATTTTTGGGTTGGACAAAAGAAAAGATTGCAAACTTTTTTGTCTGGTCTCAATGGACGTCAAAGTAGTACAAGTAAGCTAACTTCTGTTAATTATTATTTATTAGGTGAGGTCCAGCCTTGTCCCATCTATCACCTATTATGTAGTATCAAACACATCATGAAATGAGAGAAGACTAACCTGAACAAAATCAAGACGATTAGATGTACTTTCCATTTCCGAACCCAAATCCTCTATAATTTTCTCCTGAAATGGGAAATAAACAACTAAGCTTATTTTTGGTGATCAAATAAAATATATATCTATCTATCTATGTCAATTGTGAAGTGTGAAGAAGAAGAAGATCATGATGTCCATGCATAAAGCAGATGTGCACATGTGAAAGGAGTTCGTCATGTATGGTGAGCCCAACAGATCCGATCCTTTCTACACTTGCACTTGGTTCATCTAACTCTTCATCTTGTTGTCTGTTGTACCATACATACAATAGTTACGTATTATCCACAAATACAGATTTATATATTTCAGTTTTTATTATCATTAACAGAATCTACTTTGAGCTTTTTTTTTCTTATTCATCTTTAGCATTGTACATTCAACTTCTTATTAGGACCTAAATGTTTTCCATTTGGATGACATTGTGGTAAAATTTTTAAAATAAAAATTTATAACACAAAGAACAAAAGTAGGATGCTATAATAAAAATACATCATCATCCATGCTCGTTTTTTTGGTTAAAAAAACAATTTAAGAGGTTATAAACAGCTGGTAAAGGTATGCTAGATCAACCCATTGGACCTGCTTTTTTAGGTATATCTATCAATAAAATATGAGTATAAAAAACAATTCATTTGGGGCTAGTAAACAAGACAAGACACTCTTTAAAATGATATATCTAAAGAAATTATAAAAGCAAAAGCTTACCTGAGGAGAAGCATCTGTGTCTGATTCTGAAGAAATAAAATCATCATTATCTACAACAGCATATGATCCGGTTCTGGTCCTGTCCTTATCCTGCTGCTGATGAGACTTTGGCATCCGCATTAATTCTTGGCGCATCCCACCAAAGTTTGAACTGCTTCCAGTCACAGTCACTTCTTTCTTAATATTTCCCACCTGATTGGTTAGTGGTTACACATAGAAAATAAGGCTCATATCCATATTTAACAAAGTAATAAATTAAAAGATTTGTATTGTACCTGAATCGGAGCAGTAGTGGTCCACTTCCTTCGCTTTTCAAGCTCCACTTGTTTTATACCATACAAAGAAGGGTCTCTAGCAGCTACAAAAATAGTATTTTCCAGCTCATCCACCTTCCCTATCACAAAAATTCATTTTCAGAACTCAAATTAAACAGATTTCATCTTTCTTAATTTGTCTTGTATTTCAAATACATACTTGCCATTCAATGCTCTCGCAATTGGAAAGGAGTTCCTTTGTCAGCCGGGATTGTTCCCCGCTGCCGCGTTCCTATTCATGAAAGCTGCCCTGGAGGCTATCAATCACAAAATAAATGATTATAAGATGATAAAAACATTAACATACTTTCCCTGTATCAGGAGGACCGTAGAGAAGAACACCAGAGCGCTTACGTAGCCCAGATGAAACCAAATCTTTATGCAGAAGGGGGAGCTGTAAATGCATTACCAATATGTCACAACTTATGCCAAAGCTTACAACAACCAACTGGAATTCAAGATTCCATTCCTATGTAGTATGTACCTGAACTGTATCAAGAATAGATTTTTTCACATCTTCCAGCCCACCAACATCCTCCCACTTAACATTAGGGACCTACACACACAAACAACTAGGGATGAGCATATGGACCGGGGAACCGGCCGGAACCGGTCCCGGAACCGGAACCCGATGGAACCGGTAGGGCCGGGACCGATACTATAATTTCGTCAATTTTTGGAACCGGGACCCGGTAAGAACCGGTCATTGGAACCGGCCCAAAACCGGGAACCGGACCGGATAATCTTTAAAAAAACCCATGCCTTTTTTTGGAATTGGACGTAAACAAAAAACTGATCTTCGAGACTTCGACTATGTTTCTTCTATTTCTATTATATTATAATGAGATTTTCAGGTTCTATTGTTATTGTTGTTGTAGGCATATATTAACATTTGTATAACTATAAATTATATGTAACTTTGGTTTCCAATTTTAAACCAATGTCTATCTATTCTATATTTCGGTAAAGATATTTAACAATTATAACTATCAATATTATAATTAATAAATAACAATTCTACATTTTAGTTTTTGATAATTTTCCAAAACGTGACCTCCAAACAAAAAGTTTAAAAACAAACGAGGACATGCATGAAAATACGGCTACGTCTTCAATTTTGACGTAAATTACAGATAATCTAACTTTTCACCTTCGAGCTTATAATAATCAATTTCAAATCATATTCCAAACAACGTTAAAACACAATCCAACTTATGTTAGGGAAAAAGAAAAAAACTTATCCAAAAATACGTTGCTATTTCTTGAAGACCGGTTCCAAAATCGAAAACCCGGTAAAAACCGGACCCGGAACTGGTAGAACCGCCGGGCCGGTTCGGTTCTTGATTTTGGCCGAAGCCGATTCCCGGGTCGGTCCGGTTCCGACCGGTTCGGTCCGTTTGCTCATCCCTACAAACAACTCAAACTTAGTACCCTGTAGAATAGATGTAATGCCACCAACCATTTTTTATTTTACACACCTTGGGAGTCCCCAAAGCCGATGCATTCCTTTTCTTTGACCGCTCCAAAGCTTTGACCATGAATTCTTTGCTGTCACCCAACTTCTCAAAGCTACTGCCATTAATAGGAATCAAACTTGAACTAGCATCAGCAACTAAAGCCCTAATATCCCTTGGCAAGAAACCAGATATTTGTCCAACCATATCTTTTACAACATCCTATGTACAAGTCTGCAAGGAGCATACATCATTCATTAGATTTTAAGATAAATATATGTATACAGTAAAATATTCATATTCTTATTCGTACTTACATCTAGAACCAATTCAGGGATAAGGTGAAGTGACTGGGATAACATTTGCACTCTCTGGTCTTCGGTCAAACCTCCCATTTTCATTTCATGGCTGAAACAACACCTAATTGTAGGTGGCAACCCTTCAGAGTTATCAGCAGCTGCAACTAGCAGCACAGGATGGGTTTTAATCGTGTTCATATGCTGCATAATGAGAGTAAAACAGTGAGCAACCAATGGATAATTGACATATTTTTATGGCAGAAATCATCATCTCAAAACATCAACCTCTGCTTCTTTTTCTTCATCTTCATAATCATCATCTTGTCTAAATGGATCGGTGAATTCCCTAACGACAGATGCAACTTTAGAATTCATACCAACTTAATCATTTTGTGAACCATCATTAGAGCTCAAATTGCTGAAAGCATCAAAATGGTGCAGCAGAAGAATAGTTGGTGCATATCTGCAATAACACAAACACAGTCATACACATATTATCAGGAATTAATTATTACTATGAAACACATAACAAGAAAGTAGATCATTTCACATCATAATGGTTGTAAATACCTACTAGCTGCACTGAAAGCTTGAGCCAACATGGAAGAACCCTTCCTCTCTGAAGATGCAAGTAAATCATGACAACTATACTCAACCACATGCAGCCCAAGTTGAGAAGCAACATGCTTCACAACAGTCCTCTTCCCACACCCAGGTAAACCAAACAAAAGAACAGCAACCCTGAATTTTGATGAAAGTGCTGATGGGCATAAAGTTGGTGTGATAATAGAGGCCAGGGTCTTTACTGTGTCTTGATGTAAAGGACAGTAATGTTTTCTCTACGCATCCCCAAAAAAACAAAGCCTATTTATTAAGAGCTCCAGGAGAAGCAACAATAAAACTTCACTTCAATGGAGAAGCCAACTTACAGAATCTTGAATCTCGTCTTTTACTGGATAGATAAACTTTCACAAATCTTTGTATACAGAATCTTGACTCCGACCTCATCTATTTCTTTTCTTTCCCATTACTGGATAGATAAACTTTCACAAATCTCTGTATACAAGATATAAAAAAGTCAAATTAGACAAACCTTGAGAGTACTTCAAAATTTCTAAAGCAAGAATCAGTTACAACTAACAAAAAAAACATGAAATTTGAAGAGTAGAAGTGTAGAAATAGAATAGTAATTGATGATGAAATTGAAGAGTAGAAGTGTACACTTCTACTCTTCAAATAAGCATTAATACACATCAACTGAAAGACGCCATCATTACTAGCAAAAGAGCCTCCTTGAAACGAGTCACAAAAAACAGAGAACTATAAGAGCGTGAGGTGAGATTTTGTGAACGAGAAACCCTAGTTCATCGATTCTCTCACATGAGAATTTTGGGATGTTGTGGCAAATCGATCTGGTTCACGGTAGTAATGCCCCAATGTGACTACCTTCTCAATGTATCCCTACATCTCATTAGAACCCGATGCGTTTCATTTGCCCTAGTTTATGCCTTTCTCAACTCACACCCAAATGGATAGAAGTTAGGAGATGCATTTCTTTATCTTCTTTGTCGGCTCTGGCAGTGAGGGTTGGAGGCGGTGGATGTGGATGAGGAACGCAGAGACAGAGACATGGATTGAAAGGAGATATAAGATAATAAAATAGAGAGACAAGAGGGGCGAGAAGAGAGTGGATTTTGTACTTTTCTGTTCCCCTCTTTCTCCCTACTTTCCTATTCTGATGATAAGCTCTAAAATGTTCTCTATTTACTTAAGATCGTCGGAGAAGGGGAAGAAGTGAGCCTGAGGTTGTCGGCGGCGAATCGATTATAGAGAGCACGTAATGTGTGAGTGAGGGTTCAGATGTTCTTAAAAAAAACCATAGAAATTAATAGCGTAATAAGAAACACGCGTTTGAGTAAAAATTATAAAGCGACATCTGCAGACGACACACACTTAAAATAAAAGCGCCTTCCGTGTTTGTAATTTTTTTTATTGGACACTAATTTTAGGGTACGCACAAATACGCGTCCTCTATCCTTCAAATTTTGTGAAACTGACATTATTGTTTAGGGCACGTACAAATGCGCGTCCTCTATCAGCGCGTGTCATTGTTTGCGCGTCATTAAAGAGTTCTTTTCTAGTAGTGCTATGTGTGAGTTATTTATTCGTTTATTCCACAGTTTGATTAGGAACATTTCATTATCCCAGGAAAAACCCTTATTTTCCTATGTGTGAGTTATTTATTCGTTTATTCCATGGTTTGATTCGGAACAATTCGTTATCCCAGGAAAAACCCTTAGTTTCCTATGTGTGAGTTAGTTATTCGTTTGAAATCTTATGCCCTAGTATCTATCATACTTGTCGTATTAGTTAGATATTCTGATATCCTAGTTGTCCTACACTCGAATGTATCTAAAGGCGTACTTTCGTATTCGTATTCATATTCGTATTCGTATTTTTTTAGTATCCGTTTTATTCCTATATGTACTTTCGTATTCGCTCTGTTTCTAACTGTACTTTCGTATTCTCTCTGTTTCTAACTGTACTTTCGTATTCGTTCTGTTAATATCTGAGGGCGTATCTTATTAGTATTAATCCTATTTGATGATTAGTAGGAATTATTCGTAAATTATGAAATATAACATAGATTATAACACTTTATCAAGAAATCTATGATTAGTCTGAAAGCTAACTCTGCAATTCGAACTATTGGTTAATACGGTTTTCAATATTAAAAGCATACAAATTATGAAACATTTGAACTGAAAATAATAAGTTTAAGTACAAGATTTCCTTTTACTTTTGCTTGTATTACCCATGAAAACATTTGAAAAACACGGAAAAAGAGTAGGGGTATGAACTCACCGGTCGAGAAGCGTGTCGGTTCGGATGCTAAATGTCAGTTCGGGGCTTGAACGTGTGCGAGGTTCCTATGTAATATGAAAAGATACACATTTGTATCCAATTAGACTTTGAACTACTAATTAGTTGAGGATATACACTCCTAGATGCGAAAACACTTCAATTCAAGTGTTTGGAGTGACCTGGGTAGCATCTATGGACGTATATGGCTTGGATAAGGAGTTTACTCTTCAAGAGTAAACTCATAAGAGAGTTTACGGCCCTAATGAGCAACTCCCCATGAGTTTACGGCCGTTAACTCATGGTGGGGGTGTCCTTGCGTGCCTAATGGTCTTACAACTCTTGTGGAGTAATGCTAGGCTTGGTTTTAAGGCATTGGAAGGCAAATTGGACATCCTAAGGACCATTTGAGGAGTTTACGGCAGTAAACTAGGAGTTTATGGCTGTAAACTATTGTGTACCCAACCTTAAAGTGTTTTGGTGGTCCTAGGTCGATTACAATGCACATAGGAAGGTTCTAGGGTTGATTCCATGGCTTAGGAAGTGATTGGGACTTGAATTGACCTTGGAAAGGAGTTTACAGTCTATGAAGATGTTCTTGGTGAGTTTACTACCTTAAACACATGAGTTTACATCAGTAAACTCATGTTTATCCATGATTCATGCGATTTGGTGGTTGAAAGTTAAGCATGCTAAGTTCTAGACCCATTTCTAAGCCATACAAGGTGTTAAGGGCACTTTAACACTCATTGGAGGAGTTTAAGGTCTAAGAAGAGGTGTTTACGTTCCAAGAATGTTCTTGGGCCGTAAACTCAAGTGTGACTCTTTTGAGTATGATTTGGTGCATCTCTTGAAGGATTATAAGGTTCTATACTCTTATGGAAGCTTTTTGGAGGTGTTTAGGGGCAAACTAACACCTTAAATGATGTTTATGGTCCATGAATGAGGTTTTACGGTCCAAGCATGTTCTTGGACCGTAAACTCAAGTTTACTCCCCAAAAGGTAAGATTTTGGTGTTCAAATCTCGTACATGCAAGTCCTTTAGCCTTATGTAAGCACTAGAAGTGATTTGGAAGGGTTTTGGGGCTCCAAAACCCCATTTATAGGTGTTCATGGTTTTGGGAGGTTCCTAGACCGTAAACAAAAGTCTTTGGTCCTATTTCATGATTTAAACACGAATTTGAAGGCTAAAGATGTTATACTATGAGCTAGGATAGTTATCTTACCGATTTGGAGCTTAATTTGGATGATTTTGGCTCAATTTCGAGTTTTAGAGAGAGAGTAGAGAGAGAAAGTTATGAGGTGGTGGTAAAAAGCTAAATTTAAGTTCACTCATCCTTTATATAAGGCTTGAGTTTGTGGCCTGCTGGAATTCTACCCGATACTGATGTTAAGCGAGACTTTTGGTCGCACCCGATTTAATTGTTTATAACCCGACAGAATAAAACTAAAATTTTTCCAAATAATAATTTGGGGCGTTTTCATGAGTTTCTAACGTGTTTGGATACCATTTAAGTCATAATGGAAAACTCAAAATTAATGACTTAATTTAGAAACAAAACGGAAACAATTCGAAACGACGAATTTTTAATGACGGAACGGGTTACGATGACGGAACGAACTTTGGGTTGTCATATTATCCCCCCGTTAGAGGGAATTTCTTCCTGAAATTCAAAATTTAGATATGACTCAAGGATTTGGAAAGAGATACGGATACTTCTGTTTCATCGAGTGTTCGTGCTCCCAAGTGAACTCGGGTCCTTCACTTATCGGGATATGGCTTTGTTTCGTACGTTTAATCTCTCGATCTATGATTTCGATTGGTTTTACCATGGGGTTTAGACTTTGTTTGATTTCGGTTTCATCAAAGGGATTACTAGGGTTTCATCGGGTAGGCACTTCTTAAGGACAGAGACATGGAATACCGGATGGATGCTCTCAAAGTCTTTAACTTCCTGTTTCTCGTTGATCACATAGGCTGGGAACTAAGTTTATTGCTAATGCTCTCTTTCTCACCGTTAGCTATCTCGACAGTAAATGTTTCGGGTACTAGTTGAGGACTATGTTTATGAAGATGTTCGAATGAATAGCTAACATATTATCTTTCAGTACTAGAATTGAAAAGGATTGCAGGCATAAAGGTTGTCGAAGAGGAATATACCTGTGGCAACGGTGGGATCAGCGGCTGCCTCACCTTGTCCTACAACTAGGACTCTTCCAGTGTTGCCAGCCGTTGTTGTCTTGGGGCAGTTTCTCTTATAATGCCCGACTTCGCCGCAACCGTAGCAAGCCTGACTAATACCTGCTCCGGAGACTTGATTGGTTGGTGTTCTGCAACTTCACACAAGGTGACTCTCTTGGCCACAGTTTTTGCAAAATTTCACACGACAGGGACCGGGGATGCGGTGGTGGTAACTGCATTGGTTACACCACGGGAGAATACTGGCATATCCGGTGATAGGTGCTTGGGCTGAGGAACCGACGACATAAACAGCGACAGGGGTAGTGGCAGTGTGGACTGCCACTCTCTGCTGTTTCTTCGAGAACTCCTGCGAAGGCTGACTTTTCTTCTCCATCTCCCAAAACTTTCTTTTCTCACCACTTTTCTCTGTCGACTCAGGAGTGGTGGCTGTTTCCTCTATGTTCTCACTATGGTCGATCAAGATTTGCGCTAGGCATTTGGCGCTGTCGTATGTATCCGGCTTTGCAGCTAAAACGTTCCCTTTGGTCGACTGGGTCAGCCCCCAGATGAACCTCTCAATCTTCTTACTCTCCGGGGTAACCATCCCCGGACAAAGAAGTTCCAAGTCGTCAAACCTTGAAGTGTAAGTGGTGATCTCGGAACCTTTCATCTTCAGGTTCCAGAGTTCATGCTCCAGCTTCTGAATTTCGCCCCGAGGGCAGTACTCTGCGAACAGAAGTTCCTTCATGACTTCCCAACCCATAGCATTGGCTACAGGTAGGGTTAGAGATTTGACTCGGCCGTTTCACCAAGTCAGAGCTTTATCGGTAAACGTGCAGGCAACAAATTTCACCTTGTCGGATTCTGAACAAGCATAGATCTCGAAGATAGATTCAATTTTTTCTAACCACCGAGTTAGGGCAATGACACCTCCTGTGCCATCGAAGAATGTGGGTTTCGCGTTCATAAAGTCCTTATAGGATCACTCCTTCCGGTGTCCCTGGCTACCTTCCTGGTTTTGGGGCTAGGGACCACTTCCTTGTCCACCTAAGCCACTAAGGTTCATTTGCGATAGAGTAGCAGCTACAGCATCATTGACAGCTGCTTGAAATATGGCGGGATCAAATTGAGGAGGAGGTGGTGGTGGAGGAGGATTGTTGTTCTTTGAACTGGGTCTCTTTCTTGGAGGCATCTTGATCTAAAAAGATCAGGAAAGAGAGGATGGTAAGTCCTCTGAATTGAATCAAGAGATATGGAATAGGGGATATCTCATTAAGTCAGATATAGAATTCTATTAAGCGATAAAGCAGGAAAGAGTTATCAAAGCAGATAAACTATCGCTAAGGAATGATTGAGGAACAACGCTGGGATAAGAATCTCTATAACGGATTTGGCTCGAGAAATACTCCCATAGTATTTCATGATTCGCTGTGATGACGGCTCGTTGTTTGGGTATTGGGTAAGTTTTAGGCATGCCGCATACCACAGTCACTCCCAAGCACATGTTGCTCGTGTATCGAATAAATATAGATGGCCAGGCTATATTGATCCTAGACACGACTACATAACTGCCTAGGTTTAACCGCAGCGTACAACACCCATTTACTTATGTTTTGTTCTACTTGTAGTTTCGGATTTCGACGATTAGGTATACTTGTATACTTTTGAAAATACTTATATTTTAAAGTATACTTTTAATTCAGAGCACTTAGGCCCCTTAGTGTTTATAGTCTTATACCAAGTAAGGTTTGGTATACTAGTTCACTATAAACACGGGCTCTGATACCAATCTGTCATACCCCGAAACCAAAGGCAGAAACGTTCCAGGGTAGAGGACGTCATGAATATCGCAACCAATGTACATAGTAAGCGTAGTAAACACAAAACATTACATTACATAGAATTATTACATTTGTTTGAAAACAAAGAGTTACATGTGTTATACACACATATATCATATGAATAAAAGTAAAGACGTGTCTTCTACGTACTCCGTCTTCGGTAAAAGGATCGTTGGGTACCTGTCTAATGTGGACCTGAGAATACAAGCAGTTTTAAAATCAACATAAAGCTGGTGAGTTCATAAGCGGTTAAGTTTTTGTAAAAGAACAGGTTTCCTTTGGTTTTCTGAAAAAGTTGTTATCCAAGAAAATCCCATATTTTCTTTTAAGTAAAGTTTAGTTATTCGTTTATCCTACAGTTTGATTTGGAACATTTCGTTATCCCAGGAAAAACCCTTATTTTCCTATGTGTGAGTTAGTTATTCGTTTATTCCACGGATTGATTAGGAACATTTCGTTATCCTAGGAAAAACCCTTATTTTCCTATGTGTGAGTTAGTTATTTTTTTATTCCATGGTTTGATTAGGAACATTTCGTTATCCCAGGAAAAACCCTTATTTTCCTATGTGTGAGTTAGTTATTTGTTTGAAATGCTATGCCCTAGTATCTATCATACTTGTCATATTAGTTAGATATTCTAATATCCTAGTTGTCCTACACTCGAATGTATCTAAAGGCGTACTTTCGTATTCGTATTCGTATTCGTATTCGTATTCGTATTCGAATTCATATTCGTATTCGTATTCGTATTCGTATTCGTATTCGTATTCGTATTCGTATTCGTATTCGTATTCGTATTCGTATTCGTATTCGTATTCGTATTTTTTTTAGTATTCGTTTTATTCCTAGATGTACTTTCGTATTCGCTCTGTTTCTCACTGTACTTTCGTATTCTCTCTGTTTCTAACTGTACTTTCGTATTCGTTCTGTTAATATCTGAGGGCGTATCTTATTAGTATTAATCCTATTTGATGATTAGTAGGAATTATTCGTAAATTATGAAATATAACATAGATTATAACACTTTATCAAGAAATCTATGATTAGTCTGAAAGCTAACTCTGCAATTCGAACTACTGGTTAATACGGTTTTCAATATTAAAAGCATACAAATTATGAAACATTTGAACTGAAAATAATAAGTTTAAGTACAAGATTTCCTTTTACTTTTGCTTGTATTACCCATGAAAACATTTGAAAAACACGGAAAAAGAGTAGGGGTATGGACTCACCGGTCGAGAAGCGTGTCGGTTCGGATGCTAAATGTCAGTTCGGGGCTTGAACGTGTGCGAGGTTCCTATGTAATATGAAAAGATACACATTTGTATCTAATTAGGCTTTGAACTACTAATTAGTTGAGGATATACACTCCTAGACGCGAAAACACTTCAATTCAAGTGTTTGGAGTGACCCGGGTAGCATCTATGGACGTATATGGCTTGGATAAGGAGTTTACTCTTCAAGAGTAAACTCATAAGAGAGTTTACGGCCCTAATGACCAACTCCCCATGAGTTTACGGCCGTAAACTCATGGTGGGGGTGTCCTTGGGTGCCTAATGGTCTTACAACTCTTGTGGAGTAATGCTAGGCTTGGTTTTAAGGCATTGGAAGGCAAATTGGACATCCTAAGGACCATTTGAGGAGTTTACGGCAGTAAACTAGGAGTTTATGGCTGTAAACTATTGTGTACCCAACCTTAAATTGTTTTGGTGGTCCTAGGTCGATTACAATGCACATAGGAAGGTTCTAGGGTTGATTCCATGGCTTAGGAAGTGATTGGGACTTGAATTGACCTTGGAAAGGAGTTTACGGTCTATGAAGACGTTCTTGGTGAGTTTACTACCTTAAACACATGATTTTACGACAGTAAACTCATGTTTATCCATGATTCATGCGATTTGGTGGTTGAAAGTTAAGCATGCTAAGTTCTAGACCCATTTCTAAGCCATACAAGGTGTTAAGGGCACTTTAACACTCATTGGAGGAGTTTAAGGTCTAAGAAGAGGTGTTTATGGTCCAAGAATGTTCTTGGGCCGTAAACTCAAGTGTGACTCTTTTGAGTATGATTTGGTGCATCTCTTGAAGGATTATAAGGTTCTATACTCTTATGGAAGCTTTTTGGAGGTGTTTAGGGGCAAACTAACACCTTAAATGATGTTTATGGTCCATGAATGAGGTTTTACGGTCCAAGCATGTTCTTGGACCGTAAACTCAAGTTTACTCCCCAAAAGGTAAGATTTTGGTGTTCAAATCTCGTACATGCAAGTCCTTTAGCCTTATGTAAGCACTAGAAGTGATTTGGAAGGGTTTTGGGGCTCCAAAACCCCATTTATAGGTGTTCATGATTTTGGGAGGTTCCTAGACCGTAAAAACAAGTCTTTGGTCCTATTTCATGATTTAAACACGAATTTGAAGGCTAAAGATGTTATACTATGAGCTAGGATAGTTATCTTACCGATTTGGAGCTTGATTTGGATGATTTTGGCTCAATTTCGAGTTTTAGAGAGAGAGTAGAGAGAGAAAGTTATGATGTGGTGGTAAAAAGCTAAATTGAAGTTCGCTCATCCTTTATATAAGGTTTGAGTTTGTGGTCCGGTGGAATTCTACCCGATACTGATGTTAAGCGAGGCTTTTGGTCGCACCCGATTTAATTGTTTATAACCCGATGGAATAAAACTAAAATTTTTCCAAATAATAATTTGGAGCGTTTTCATGAGTTTCTAACGTGTTTGGATACCAATTAAGTCATAATGGAAAACTCGAAATTAATGACTTAATTTAGAAACGAAACGGAAACAATTCAAAACGACGAATTTTTAATGACGGAACGGGTTACGATGACGGAACGAACTTCGGGTTGTCACATTCGGGCTTATAGTTTGGTTTATGGTTTAAGGTACTTCAAAGGATCGTGGGAAGATGAAGGCTTGATCGTGCACCTCCTCACATTTTATGATTTGGATTTCTAGGATACTCTGATATGAAACTATTTTGAAAACATTTTTTTAATAAATAATGGTTTTTGAATGCTTGAAAAAGTTTAAAACTTTTTGTGAAATTGATGGATGTTACAAGTTGGTATCAGAGCCTTGGTATAAGTGAATTGGAGGAACACTCGTGTTAATCCAGTCTCAAACTAAGGAAAAGATTTTCAAAATGATTTTCAAATGGTTTTCAAAATACTAAAGGAGGATGTGAAGTGTACGATCAACCAGAGCCAGTAAGTTGACCCCAAAATACCATACTGTTATTGATATTATGATATGTTGAACAACATGCTAGTGATAGGGAAGGGATCTTCAGGAATTGCATGATAGAATTGCCTGATTACATAACGCCTAATAGCCTAGGGTTCCTTATATGAAATTGACATCATTACTGTAGTTGCTTAGGGTATGCATCATGGTCATACATAACTAAGATCTTATAGCTTGAGAATGTTTGGTTTGGCCTTATTTCCTGTTCTTATTTGATGAAGGGCTTAGGGTAGGATCGGACATTCGAATGTCTATAGGGTCCAGTGTTATGTATGACTAGCATACACTAATGTTGCAGGGTTAGTGGAAGTTTCATGGATGAGTTTTGCAGGGTCAGTTAGCCAGTTGTGAGATGTTTAGCCTTCCTCTAGGAGTGAGGATTGAGCACTCACCTATGCTTATGTATATTGTTAGGGCGTTGTGATGATACTTGAGACAAATATGGGTAAGTGTGGAAGGTAGTATGAGCCCGTACTACTGAAAGCACAGGACCTATATGCATAGCAAGGAAGTCATAACCCTTAGGGTTTTTGTTGAGAGTTGGTTCTCTGTTGTTGTTTATGCGAATTATCTGATGTATTCCTAATATATTTTTTGTATGGTGACTACAAGGCGATTTAAGACCGGATCCTAGTCAGGATCGGGAGCTGGCAGCCAGCATAGGCAAGCATTGAAAGGGGATCGTGTCAGGGAGATCATCCGAGAGGAGGTGGTTGAGATTGTCCAGGGACAGATACCAGAGATATTCGGGTCTATCAAGACCGCAATGATGGAGTACTTTGACGACAGATACGCAACCTGTGACAACCCGAAATTTCTATCTTGTATAACCATTCAATTCAGTCGAAGACAAACTTGTTTCTGCTAACTTTTAGCACTGTTTAGAGTCTATTTGAGCATCCTAAGCCTAGTACCACTAAGGATCGGGTGTTAGGAAGTATCTGCTTGAGTCCAGTGTGCACCAAGCAAGCCGTAAACTTCATCATGTGGAGTTTACGGCCACACCATGTGAGTTTACGGCCATAAACTCAAGGTGGCCGTAAACTCATGTCCTTAAAGATGATATTCAATCTCTTTTCTTCATTATTCACCATTACACTTCAATAACTCGACTTATCTCTCAAGTATCATCACGAACTTTCATCTTGATCTTCAATCTAGTAAGTAATCTTTCCATTTTCAAGTTGATATCCTTCCATATCTAGTGAAGATACATGATTTCGTCCATGAAATCTCTTCTTTTGGTTAGATCTTCAAGTGTTCTTCATTTCACCAAGAACACACACTAGTGTTTTGGTCCAAAATCAACCTTTTTAGCTTCTATATCGTAAGTATTACTTCCCTATACTTGATATTTAGTTGCAACTCATGTTAAGCACCTTGAAATCATCCATTTCCCAAGAACAAGAGGTGTTTACAGCCAAGAGCATCTCCCTTGGCCGTAAACCCTAGTTAGTGGTGCATATGGACCATAACTCCTTCCTAAGGCTTGGACTTAAGGCTAGAAAACTTCCTTGTGGTTTGTAAGACCTTAAAACACCATTTAGCACAAATCATCATGAGTTTACGGCTGTAAACTCATGAGGCCGTAAACTCTATGGCCGTGAACTCCTAAGACCATGAACTCCTTGGCCGTAAACACCATTTTGTGGCCATACACCCCTTAGATGCAACCCTTTGTACTTCTAACACTTCAATATAAGTGTTTCCTAAGTCCTAGGGTGTCTTTCCTTATATGATTAGTTGTTTAAACACTAATTATATGCATGTATGTGTCATTATATGCTAAAATGGATCCATGTGTGTGCTCAAGTCTTCACTTGACACTTAGCATCCTATACGACTCTTTCATCTGAACTACTCTCTACAGGTGAGGTCATACCTCTTAACTTACCTTTTAAATGATTTTAAATGCTTTTATGGGGGAGGGGGGATACTAGTTGAAACATTATAGTTATTATATCAATCATATGTGATTAATAACTATCAAACATATGGATTTACTATACTTTAAGCTGTGCTATCAAACAAACTGCTTCAAATGGTTTTACAAACTCTTTTATATACAAAAATCTTTATTAAACTCTTTTAAAATTATGTTTTTATCAAAATCATGTCTATATAGATATAGTTATATAAGTAGGATTGAAAGGACTTAGGACTGATACCTCGCCTTATTTCATGTTCCTTGTTTGGTTGTGGACTTAGGGTATTTGGTTGTTTGTCCGACGGTCGTTTGAATCTTAGTTATATATTATGTGTATGTATATGGATATTAAAGTTCTACATTCAGTTCAATACCGTTAGGTAGCAAAGGTGTACAAACATGTTCACTCATACAAACAACATTACTAGTAAACTATAATAGGTATAGTTTAGGAAGTCACTATTACTATTACTAGAACAACGAAACATACAAAGAGTCAGTTCATACATGAGTCAATACCTACTATAACAAGAAAAAATACTCACTATAAAGAGAAACAGATAGAGAATACTATAACGAGAAACAATACTCACTATAAAGAGAAACTGAACAAACATACTATGATGAGAAACAAAGAGAACATACACTACACTAGTACAGAGAGAACATAAAATACACTAGAACATACTATACAAACACTAGAACACTATAACATTAATGTGAGCCACTACTTCATGGCATGGCGATCTACCGTTGTGTCACGTTTTTCAATCGGCGTTTCCTAGAGGGAGAACGTGAGTTGGTGTATAGATCTATACAGGATTGACTATCCTACACCTTGCTGCTAGCTACAGTGGGACCTACAGGTCTACGGGTGACTAATGTCATTCCATTTCGATGCCTTAGAGCGTCGTGTTATACTAGTTTGTCAAGTATGGTTACAATCATATCACGTTTTACCTTAATTAACAAACTGGTTTAAGGTAGTTAGTACATTGGTAGTTACTTACATACAATACTACTGTACACTGTTATTTTCCCATTGCATTCACATTGTGATCTTCTCACATAAACGGTTATGTAAACTATATTTTGGTAATGATAGTCATACATGGGAAAGATACGCTTTTACAAACAACATGACACACAGAACATTTAGGCCTTGGTAGAAGGTTACTTTTAGTAGAAAATATAGGATTTTCTAGGAGATACAAACATTTACTACAAACTCTTACAAACATTTACATCAAACATTTACAAACACTTTCATACAAGCAACGACACTAAAATACTTATGAACTCACCTGCTTTAATGCTGATCTACGCTTTCAAAATAACTTGTATTCTCAGATCATCAGTAGATAGGTACCGATGCCAGGTTTTGAGAAGATGGAGCACGTTCAAGACTCATCTCTTATTTTGATTCATATTTTTGGTGTCTTATAAACTATACAGAACATACTTGTATTAAAATTATATTATTAATGCATTGGATGATGTTGTTGCTTGTTTACTATTATACATTGTTGTGATACTGTACATGACGTCCTCCGCCCCCGAAAGTTTCCGTCGTTCAGGTTTTGGGGTGTGACACAACCATTGTTGAGACTGCTGTTGCTGCAGCCTCTGCAGCTGTGGCGGCTACTGGTGTTGGGCCAGCACGAGTGTTTCAGTATCGAGACTTCGATAACATGAAGCCCCTGAGTTTTAATGGAGCTCAAGACGCGATTTTAGCAATAAGGTGGCTGTCTGATGTGGATGGATGTTTCTTCACTTGTTCTTGCCCTGCTGACTAGAAGGTCAGGTGTGCTCTGAAACTGTTGAGGTCCGAAGCGAAGGATTGGTGGAGATTGGTTACTAGGTCGTATTCTGATGAGCAGGGAGCTGTTGTGACATGGGATCAATTCAGGGAGATGTTCCGCACCTGCTACATTCCTAGGGTGGAGCGCAAAAGATTAGCTCAGGAGTTTTTGGACCTGAGACAAGGTACGGAGTCAGTGACATAGATCACCTGGATGTTCACTAAGAGGGCGATGTTTTTCTCGAATTTTGCTTCTAAGCAGACTCAGATGACTCGTTATCTGAGCATGCTCAAGACTGACATCCGAGAGTTTTTTGCAACACAACATTGTGATACTCTACTAGAGTTACAGGAGACCGCTAGACGGCGTGAGCTGGAGATCGAGCTCCAGGTGAGGGAGCAGAGGCAGGCCCCGGTGCATTCGTAGCCAGCGCCAAAGCGGTCTAAGACTGCTGATACTGGATTTGGTGGCCGAAAGGCCACACTTGTGGGAAGTGCAGCAAGATGCACGATGGGGTTTGTCGATCTTCTTCAGGGTGCCACAAGTGCGGAAAGTAGGGCCACATCGCTAGGGTTGTAGGCAGCTGACTCCAGCTTCTAGGGTCAGACTATGTTATCATTGTGAGCAGGTGGGCCATATGAAGGCTCGGTGTCCCCTACTAGCCGGTAAGTCGATGCAGGCTCCAACACCGACCACTTTGCAGATTACTAAAGGGGGGTCAGGGTAGAGTAGAGCCCCTGAGGGCTCGGGGACGTGCATTCCAGCTTACGGCCAAGGAGGCCAAGACAGAACCAATATGTGGTGGCTGGTATGTCTCTAGTCCTTATCTTGTTGATTACATTTATTTTATGCTCATATGTGTTGTACCTATGTTAGGTACGTTTTTAGTGAACTCTTTGTTGGGTTTTGAGGAATCTAACACTCCTAAGTGTACATGCAACCCTAAATACCTTGGATCTATGTTTTCTCTATTATACATGCAAATATCGACTTTCCAAGGTATTGTTCTATTCTAGCATACAAAACTTTGAATAACACAAGTTAGAATAACATACCTTTTGTTGGTGCTTGTCTTCATGAAGCTTGAGTGCCTAGTGCCCCAAGTGTGACACCTCAAATGGTTCACACAACACCATAAGCACTTGGAATAACTTAGAGAGAAATTAGAACACTTCAAGAATTGGCTTGCCCTCTATGTATATCATAGTCGCCAATTTTCCCAAGAAAGAGATCATTATATAGTGTGTTACAATTAGGGTAAACCCTAATTGTCATGGCTATCCATTTCCATGGATCCATGGGTTGAAATACACCATGGAGCATCCATGGAGCATCCAATGGGTTTGAGCCCAACTTGATAATCCATGGAGCATTAGCCCACTATATAAGTATGGAAGATTTACACAATCAACCCATATATTTAATTAGTCTTCTTTTGATCACTTAATTAATTCTAGATTAATTCTTGATCAATACTAATTAAATAATCTCTATTAATATATTAGAACTTATAATATATTAATAAACCTTAAGTGTTATTTCTCTCATTTTAGTCTATCCAAGTGCATGATGCCATGCAACCCAAATGGACCATGCCGGGTCGGGTCAAGTCTTACCAATTATAATTATGGACTTAGACATTAATCCAACATTCTTTGCCTGCTCTTGTATCGTTTTACTCGAGGGCGGGTCGGGTCAAGTCTTACCAATTATAGTGGCCGTTCTGATTGACTTGATTTTGATCCCCATGGGGGACGTTTGTGTGATAGTAGGTATGGACTGGCTGAGTCACTTCAGTGCCATGATCGGTGAGGGCCAACGAGTGGTGGTTCGAACCCCAAGTGGGGGAAAACTGATTATCTATGGTGAGGGCACCAGGTTGGGATTAGGTTTTGTTGATGTGTTCTGGAGGAGTTACCCAGAGTGCCTCCGGAGAGGCAGGTCGAGTTCAGGATCGACCTTGTGCTAGGTGCAACCCCTATTGCCAAGGCGTCGTACCGATTGGCACCACCAGAGATGCAATGTAACATCCCCCTCTGGCACGTATCACAATATTGTCCAC
Source organism: Lactuca serriola (assembly GCF_051521515.1). Taxonomy (NCBI): domain Eukaryota; kingdom Viridiplantae; phylum Streptophyta; class Magnoliopsida; order Asterales; family Asteraceae; genus Lactuca; species Lactuca serriola. Next base: position 90,572,805 of record NC_136411.1, on the reverse strand, counting down.
TTTGGGCCACTCGGCACGAGGACTTCCCAGGGGGTCACCCATCCTGGTACTACTCCCGCCCGAGCAAGTGGGTTAGATCTGATCCCACATCGGCTGGGAAGGAGAACTAAGCATTCCTTATAAGGGGTGTGGATACCTTCCCTATCACAACGCGTTTTAAAGCCGTGAGGGCAGCAGATCCCATAAGAACTCTACAGTTAAGCGTGCTCGGGCGGGAGTAGTACCAGGATGGGTGACCCCCTGGGAAGTTCTCGTGCCGAGTGGCCCAAAGCGGACAATATTGTGATACGTGCCAGAGGAGGATGTTACAAATGGTATCAGAGCTAGGGTACGGGTCGATGTGTTCGACGGGGACGTCGAACCCTATAATGGGGGGTGAAAGTGGGTTAGATCTGATCCCACATCGGCTGGGAAGGAGAACTAAGCATTCCTTATAAGGGGTGTGGATACCTTCCCTATCACAACGCGTTTTAAAGCCGTGAGGGCAGCAGATCCCATAAGAACTCTGCAGTTAAGCGTGCTCGGGCGGGAGTAGTACCAGGATGGGTGACCCCCTGGGAAGTTCTCGTGCCGAGTGGCCCAAAGCGGACAATATTGTGATACGTGCCAGAGGAGGATGTTACATGCAAGAGCTGTCATCTCAGCTATAGGAACTACTAGGCAAGCAGTTCATCTGTCCGAGCAGTTCTTCATGGGGAGCGCTGATTCACTTCATCAGGAAGAAGGATGGTTCACACCAGATGTGCGTTGATTACTGAGAGTTGAAAAAATTGACAGTGAAGAACCGTTATCCACTTCCACAGATTGATGATCTATTTGATCAGTTACAGGGAGCATCTTGGTTTTCCAAGATAGATTTAAGGTCCGAATATCATCAGGTCAGGGTGAGGGAGGAGGACGTGGAGAAGACTGCGTTCCAGACTCAGTATGGACATTATGAGTTCGTGGTGATGTCGTTTCGGCTCACCAACGTGTCGATAGTATTTATGGACCTGATGAATCGGGTATGCAGGTTGATGCTCGATCGCTTAGTTATTGTGTTCATTGATGATATCTTGGTATATTCCAAGACCAGGGAGCAGCATGAGGAGCATCTTTGCGAGCTCCTGGGATTTTTGAGGCGAGAATGGCTTTATGCCAAGTTCTTGAAGTGCGAGTTATGATTACGATAGGTTCAATTCCTTGGACATCTCGTTAACCAGGATGGGATTTTGGTCGATCTGGCCAATATCGAGGTGGTTATTCAGTGGGAGGTTCTGAAATCTCCTTCGAATATCAGGAGCTTCTTGGGATTGGCAAGGTACTACCGGAGATTCATACAGGATTTCTCCAAGATTGCAGCACCCCTCACCCGTTTGACGAGGAAGGGGGTGAATTTTCGATGGGGCCCTGAGTAGCATACTGCATTTGAGACTCTGCGACAACGACTCTGCGAGGTGCCAATTTTGACACTCCCTGGGGAGTTGAGGATTTCATTCTGTTCTGCGATGCATCAATCACCGGGTTGGGAGCAGTCTTCATGCAGAGAGGATGGGTGATAGCCTACGCTTCACGGAAAATGAAGCCGCATGAGACGAGATATTCCACACACGATTTGGAGTTGGGAGCGGTGGTATTCACTCTCAATATTTGGGGACATTATCTCTACATGGTATGCTATACCATATACATGGACCATAAGAGTTTGAGGCACATCATGGATCAGCCTAACCTGAATATGAGGTAGCGCAGATGGCTGGACGTATTTAAGGGCTATGACTGTGAGATCCTTTACCAGCCGGGAAAAGTGAACATGGTGGTGAACGCCTTGAGTCGTAAGTTGGCTGGATCTTCTATTTTGGAAACATGTATGAGGATATATGTGGATTCTCCACTTATGAGCCTGATCAGGGAGGCACAAGTTGAGGGTGTACGACAGGAGAACTGGAAACTAGAGAGGATTAGAGGCGAGATCACCCGATTTGTGCAGGACAGTCGTGGGTTGTTGACCCGTTGTGCTCGGGTGTGGGTTTTGATGTTTGGTAGGGTCATACAAATTGTACTGGAGTAGGCTCATAAGTCTTGCTTCTCTGTTCACCTAGGGCAAGATATATTGGGATCTGAGTTTGAGTAACTGGTGGTCGTGGATAAAGCAAGAGATCGCTTGGTACGTTGAGAGGTGCTCGACCTGTAGGATGGTCAAGGTCGAGCATCAGAGGCCACATGGCAAGTTGCAGCCCCTGGAGATTTCCATGTGGAAATAGGAGTAGATCACGATGGATTTTATCACCAAGTTGCCGAAGACGGCAAGGGGTTTCGACACTATTTGGGTCATCGTGGATCGATTAACCAAGACTGCCCATTCAGGAGAGCTCATCGGCCGAGAAGTTGGTCGACGTGTGTATCCGCGAGCTCGTTGCTTGCCATGGGGTTCTGGTCTCTATCATTTCAGACCGTGATGTTCGGTTCACCTCCCGTTTCTAGTAGAAGTTCCATGAGGAACTGGGAACACAGCTGCATTTCAGTACAACTTATCACGATGGATTTTATCACCAAGTTACCGAAGACGGCAAGGGGTTTTGACACTATTTGGGTCATCGTGGATCGATTAACCAAAAGTGCCCATTTTCTGCCCATTTAGGAGAGCTCATCGGCCGAGAAGTTGGCCAACGTGTATATTCGCGAGCTCGTTTCTTGCCATGGGGTTCCGGTCTCTATCATTTCAGACTGTGAGGGGACCATACAGACCCTTAAGGATATGTTGAGGTCCTGTGTCATTGACTTCGGTGGGAGTTGCGGTTTCACCTACCCCTTGCAGAGTTCACCTACAACAACAGCTATCATTCCAGCATTGGTGCTCCACCTTATGATCTATTGTATGGATGGAGATGACGTACCTCGATCTATTGGGGCGAGGTTGGTCACAGGGTGATAGGTCGGACCGAGGTAGTTCTGCCGACTACCGAGAAGATTCAGTAGATCAGGCAGCGGTTGTAGACTGCTCAGAGTCGGCAGAAAAGTTATGTCGACTGACGTCGATCCGAGTTAGAGTTCCAGGTCAACGACATGGTATTACTGAAGGTCTCACCTTGGAAGGGTGTGGTCCGTTTCAGGAAGAGGGGGAAGTTGGGTCCCCGATACATTGGACCCTTTCGGGTTATTGCCAGGGTTAGTAAGGTGGCATATAGACTGGATCTTCCGGAGGAGCTTAGTCAGATTAACAGCACTTTCCACGTCTCGCACTTGCGGAAGTGCATATTAGAGGAGGAGGTAGTGGTGTGATTAGATGATATTCAGGTCAATGAGCGCCTGAATTATGTGGAGAGGCTAAGTGGCCGTTTTGGAAAGGAAAGTGAAGGTTCAGCAGAACAAGGAAGTACCTTTGGTAAAGGTACAATGGGAGTATCGGAGGGGATCCAAGTGGACTTGGGAGCCGGAGGCCAAGATGCAGGAGCATTATCCGGTTGTTCACCACAACAGACATCGAGGACAAAGTCTACTTCAAGTGGGGGAGAATTGTAACATCCCAACTCCCAAATATAAATTTAAAGCTTTTATATTCATATTTTTGGACCTACACGATGAGTCGGCTGCCCCAACTTGTCGTGTGGAAACTGATCAGGTCGCATGGTTTATGGAACCTACTCGACGAATTGAGGTTATGCATGAAAACCCTAATTTTTAGGGTTTTCACCCTATTTAAAGGACCTTAAGTCCTCCCTCCAGCTCCCCTTACCACCTTCACATCCAAAAACAAACCCTAATCAAGCTAACCTCCTATTTTGAGTGTGTGTGAGGCTAAAGAGTGTGTTTTGGTGCATTTCTTGAAGAGACTTGAAGATTGAGAAGCTTGGAACTAGAAGGAGCTTGTAGATCCAGCATTTACTTCGTTTTGGCATTCATTTGATGGTAAAAATTCATTACCTTGATAATTTTCTTGTTAGATCTCTCCATTCAAGAGTTTAGGGTCATTTCTAGCTAATTCTTGAGGCATTTTTGGTTTTGAGCATGTTTTGAAGTGAAAAGTTCAGATCTAAACACCTCTGGGCCCTCATGGACATAAAGTTCTCGGCTTTATCTAGTCTTGGCCTTTCTCCATGCCCTAAATCTCTTCCTAAGCTTAGTTTTGGGTGTTTTAGCCTCTTGAGGCCATGCATGGACGTAAAGTTAGCAATTTTACGTGGTAAATACACCATAGGGGTCTATATCTATAGTTTGGAGCCTTGGGTTCGCTTAAAGGCGCCTGAATTAGAAAAGGGCTGAAGGAACTCGACGAGTTGGATAAGGGTTTTCCTGCTTTCTTGATTTTGGGTGGACTCGCCGAGTTGATGAGATAACTCGATGAGTTAGTTAGGGTTTTCCCTATTTTCTTAGTTCTGAAGGAACTCGATGAGTTTCTAGTTGCACTCAACGAGTCGGGTTAACATGGACTGTTGACCTTGACTGTTGACTTGGACTTTGACCATGGTTGACCAAGTTTGACTTCTGGGGGTATTTTGGTAATTTGGGTATTGATGGAATTGGTCCTATGGTGGTTATAGGTGTTTGAGTTTGGAGCCGTGATTCGAGAGCTTGATATTTCCAGTTTAGTTCGACATTGTGAGGTGAGTCTTCCTCACTGTACTAAAGGGTCGAAGGCACCAAGGTCGGCCCTTTGGATTGTTATCCTGCTTGGTTACTATTATGATCCACTGGATCGGTGTCCTGGTAGATATGATGTTTCTATGTGGTTATGATCTGTTAAGATCGCTATCCTGGTAGATAGGATGTTGATATGCTTAGTGATATGTAGATCGGTTTGACTGTGTGTAGACTGTTATGTGATTTTCTGATATGTGTGCATTGTATGTGGGCATTCCAACCTGATGGTTGTGGGCCGAGAGTATTCCATCCTGAGGGTGTTTGGACTCATTGTATGTTGGAATTCCAACCCGATGGTTGTGGGTTGAGAGTATTCCATCTCGAGGATGATTGGACTCATTGTATATGGGCATTCTCGCCCAATGGTTGTGGGCCAAGAGTATTCCATCCCCGTGGATGATTGGACTCATTGTATGTGAGCATTCCGACCCGATGGTTATGGATCGAGAGTATTCCATCCCAAGGATGATTGGACTCATTGTATGTGAGCATTCCAACCTGATGGTTGTGGGTCGATGGTATACCATCCCGAGGATGATAGGACTCGAAGTATGTTGGTATTCCAACCCGATGGTTGATTGGGCCATAATATGTTGTTATTGTATGTGTATTGTTGTTGTATGAGTATTTTGGGGGAACTCACTAAGCTTTAGGCTTACAGTTTGGTTTATGGTTTAAGGTACTTCAGAGGATCGCAGGAAGGCGAAGGCTTGATCGTGCACCTCCTCACATTTTATGATTGGGATTTCTTGGATACTCTGATATGAAACTGTTTTGAAAACATTTTTTTATAAATAATGGGTTTTGAATGCTTGAAAAGTTTAAAATTTTCGTGAAATTTATGGATGTTACATAAGGATTCCAAAATTCTAAAGGATAGAGAAATTTTAATTCTAACGGATAGAGTTCTAGCCATTAATATAGGCATGATTATCTGTCAAATCATTTATCTTTCTTCTTTGATCTTTGAATAAATAGGGCACTTGGATTTCCGAATCCTCTTTACTTATTCTAGCTCTTTTTTAGATGACATCAGTTATCCTAAAGGTGAACTCTTTTGTTTGTTCCTTTTGAATTTTCTTTTCCATTGATCATGGGCAAGAAAGGGCTTCGTTCCCATGCTAGCATCATCGCCCTTCCCGACGATGATTTCATCGATCAAAAGATCAAGTCTTATGACGAGACTTGTTCTTCTAATAATGAAGACATCAAATCCATGAAATCAAAAGGGGCTTTTCCTTCTGATGCTATTTTTAATTCTTTTGATGCGTTGGATCAGCTAGATTTTGTATCCCCCACTTAGATTTGCTTCTCAGAGTACCCTTTTTCTTTGGGTTTGACTTACCCTTTTTCTGGTATCATCTCCAAATTTTTTAAGGTCATCCAAATCTCCTATATCTAGGCTATGTCAGTGATTTGGAGGATCCTCTTTTGGATCGATCGTCTAAACCATTTTATAGATCTTGACATCGGTTTATCTAAGTTAGCCCATGCCTATGATATTTCAACCTTCAGAAATTCTCATTTTTTGCTTAAAGTCAAAATCAACAAATGACATCTTAAAACAAAACGATGATACCTGGAAAGAAAAATATTTCTTTATGAGGCGTGATTATATCCCTAGTGGAGATGTCTTATAAAAAAACATGGGTTAAAAAGTGTAGGATTTGATTTTATTATGCCAAGGATCCTGAAATTCATATTTTCTTATTTTCTTTGTTTTGATGCAACTTTCAAGTTCGAGGACGTTGCTCCGGCTGCTGAAGATACTAGAGAGAAGGTTGAAAGCTTTCTTTCTTTGCCCGAGGCTGAAATATCTTTTAGGGTCGAAAAACCCAGCTTCCAAGAGAGTTCATTCGCTACTGCTTCAATGACGACATGTAAGGATTCTTTGTCTGTTTATTCTATTTTGTTTTATTTGAAGGAACTTGATTTAGTTGTAACGCCCGGTTGTTGGTATTTATTTAATTCAAAATTTATTCATTTTTGTATAGAAACTCGACGAGTTTGAGGCTCCAAACTCGTCGAGTTTTCTATACAAAAATGAATAAATTTTGAATTAAATAAATACCAACAACCGGGCGTTACAACTAAATCAAGTTCCTTCAACTATATTTGAAGGAACTTGATTTAGTTGTAACGCCCGGTTGTTGGTATTTATTTAATTCAAAATTTATTCATTTTTGTATAGAAACTCGACGAGTTTGAGGCTCCAAACTCGTAGAGTAGAGATGGATTTGGACGCAGGTTGTGAAGTCTACTCGACGAGTTGAGAGCCTCAACTCGACAAGTAGGCCTGGCAGAATGAAACACTAATTTTCAGGGATTTGCAACCTATTTAAACACTTAACCCCCATAAGCTGGCCTCACCTTCAGTCTCTATTGTCCCAAACCCTAGCTATGAAACCCTAATTCACTTTTGAGAGTTTTGAGCCATTTTTGTGCATTCTTTGTGATTTTGAAGAAGAAGATACTTGAAGAAGGAGCAAGGACGTGTAAGAGAAGAGTAGATCAAGAACTTGAGCTTCATTTATGGTTCATATGAGGTATAAAGCTCCTATATTGTTTATTGAATGTTTAGATCTAGTTTTAGGGTGATTTCTTCATGTTTTGGTCCAAGACTATTGGTCTTTGGGACTTGGACGTCCAATATGGGAAAACCCTTTAGAT